>NC_057693.1:1289452-1321952 GCF_014466175.1 Vespula pensylvanica
AAAAAAAAAAGAACAGAAAGAAATTCAGAGCATTCACGATCAATGACCTTTCTGCATTTTACCTTTCACAAAAATAATAATAACGAATGTTATCCAAATGTTAATAATTTATTAAAACATTTAATGGTGAAGTCATAAGAAAAGAAAGAAAGAAAATTAATTATAGAATTTTGCATCAGGATGATCAATAGTTACAGTGGAAAATAATCGATTTCATTAATTTTAAATTATTAATCATTGAAGTTTCATTGGATGAAGAAATTTATGACTATAAAGTCTTAAGTTCGATAAGACAAATAACCGATGATAAGCTCTATATATTCTCGACGCAACTTACAATATTATTCCATTTTATCTAAACAAACAAGAATAGATGCGAATGTAATGTAAGGATTTTCGAACTTCCTTTTTTTTCTCTTTCTTTTTCTATCTCTTTTTTTATCGGTTCATTAACGATGTTTATTGTCAGACGACAAAGTACTTTAACAGTCTCTTTCGTTGGCTTATGTATTTCATGGTAGTCTACTATCATTACGTAATGTATTATAGACTATGAATTTGCTCGGGAGACGGTCGACAATTTGCAATTTTATTGTTTTTGTCTGATAATGTGCGTTATTTACATGTCTGCCTAATCATTCTTTCGATAAACTCGAGATACTTTTCTTCGTCTTTCCTATTTATATCGATCAATTTATTGATTGAAATAATCAGAAAAAAATAAAAAAGAAAGGAAATTATAGAAAACTTTATACAGAGAAATTTATAAGTGGTTTGATTATTTGAAGATAATCGATAATAGCGAATGATAATATTGACAAATTTTGTACGATCATATTAATAAGAGATCTCTGTAAGTAAGAAAATTGGCATAGTCAAAATAGATTCATGCCCTTCGTTTCGATTTGAATATTGCGTGGGTGTGAGTTTCTAATTTAAATGTCGTTTGTCGGTACGTACATATATATCGTACGGTAAAACGAGTAGATACAGATCAAATTGTAAATTTGTGTTATATAAAGGAAAAACATATAAAAGAAAAGAAAAAAATATGACAGAGAAAAAAATGATAGATCGTACGATAACGTAAGATAAGAGGAACAAAATGTTGATAAAAAAAAAAAATTTTGCCACCTATGTACATACCTATTTGATAATTATCGAATAAAAATTTTGTGATCTTCTTGAATTCTTGATTTGTTCATTCGACTAAAGAGAAACTATGCCGTTACGTACACCGACTATGATATTTATGCAAAAGCATTTCGGGCGAATGGGGTAGTCCTAGTTTTCCCCTACCTTATCCTTCTCAATCCCACCATGAGTTCAATGTTACTGCGCAGCTTTCAGAATATCTAATTACCCCACATTGATAACGCGGTACCCTCGAATTAATCGACATTTTCAATCAAAATTTATCGTTCGATCAAATTTCACATCGTTGAATTAATATCGTTACTTGAATTAATATCGAAGCATATCCGTGAATTTATTTGTTTGTTTTTTCTCGTTTGCTTTTTTCTTTTCTCTCTCTTTTCTTTTTTTTTTTTTTTTTTTTCTTTCATTTTATCATCGTTCTGAACGATCAAATTTAATTTTCTACAATTTGTTTCCCCTGTTCCCATTTTATCTCCTTCCTTCGTAAAACTCGTTTCATAGACTCATTCTTCGTTGTATTTTTTAATAATTTCAACGTATACGGAGTTAATGGAAAATGACGACTTGAACCATATTCTCGTTTCTCGCGGGAATTCCAATTTCATTTTTCCTTTAGATATGTATACGTTATATATTACGTAGTCACGTGGGAAGAAGAAAAAAGAAAAAAAAAAAAAAGAAAGAAAAAAAAACACGATTATATCTTCATTCCGTTATCATTTCCTTAGTATTTTGTAAAACGATATATAACCACCGATATTACAATATTTTTTATTAAAAAATAAAACTTTTGATTTATCTGAAGGAAAAAAGAACGTATTTATATACATCGAGTAACGTAAAAAATTAAATCGAATAAATTCGAATATATCGGATAAGTAAAGAAGAGAAATAACAAATCGCTTATCGTTAGTGTTATGACTCTTCCCTCATTATAATACGAAATTGTCAATGCTCCAAATTGATCTGTTATCGTCTAGAAAGGGGAGAAAGAAAACAAATAATTCCGTAACAATACAAAAGAATCATCGATGAGAGGACTTTGATCCGAATGTATTTGCTTCTCTAGTAAGACTACAGAAACGATTTTGTCCGGCCTTTGACATCGTTGAATGTATGTGAAATAAAGCGCGCCAAATTCAAATTCTAATCTTTCATGAAATCGATATATTATTTGAAGCACGCAATTAGAGCCGAACTTCGCCATTAGCTTACGCAATTATTATTTCTAACTAATCGCACGCACTGTTAACCTTTTACCCTTCGATCGAAAGTTCGAGATTCGACGTTAAATCGAATTATAATATTATAAAGATATTATATTGTAGCGTGTAAAATTAGACGAGTATCTACAAGTATTTTATCATATCATAGAGAAAAGAAAAATGATCAAGATAAATTCTATTAGATCTTTTTGCAATGTAAAATGTATGAGGAAAAAAAAAAGAAAACAAAAAAAAAAAAAGCACAAATCATTTACGACGTAATCATTCTTTGCATCATTGAAACTTTCCTTGATGAATACATACATGTCTTTCCTTCGTTTAAGTCAACAATATTCAAGTATATCTATTTTCTCTTTTTCTTTTCCTTCTAACGTGTGTAACTTATTCTTTACAACTATATTCTGTCATTGACACAAATATGGAAAAGTTATCTAAATGAGTCTACCGATTGTACTTCGCTTTAAAGATAATTTAAATTATCTAAAAAATGCTCTCATAAATGTTACTCGTAATTAATATTAAATCATGATAATTATATAGATATTTAAATATTCAAAATGATCGCCATTAAAATTATTTTTAATATATCGTAAAATATCAAGTCTAGTTGGGATGCATATTTCTTCTGCATACGATTAATCGTAAAATTCTAAACGATTCGTTCGTTATGCCTAATGCTTGTTAATATACATATATAATATAAATGTTTATATGAAGTATTATGTATACATGTATAAGATGTATGTATAAATAATGTTTACGAACCGCACATATTTTTTCGAGCATGTCACCATATGGTTTTCTCGACTTAATATAGAGATCGTAATGTCTAGTGTGTGCGTGTAATTAAATTAACAGCAAGCTTGTGTTACTTCGAATAATAAAAATAAGAAACCGCGATGGACCCTAGGAAAAAGTCGTTTTATGGCTTCGTCCTTTCATCAATCAATCGTACTATGGCTTAGATAAAACTAATTCGAAATTTGTATCAAGTTTCAACATCATACGTATTATATATACACGTATGTATACATAATATATATATATATATATATATATATATATATATATTATGTACACAAGGTTTTTCAGGTTTTTTTCCGCCTGCCGATATGATTTACGAAAAGAAATAAAAACAAAATGTTGTATAAGAATAGAATTACAAATGTTTTATTAAAAAATTAAAAAAAGGAAAATAAAAGTATGAAGTTTGTATCATTACTATCGTAACGACGATCCATTTTGTTTAATATTTTTACACCATTTCAAAATGTCGACTATTTTTCTTGCATTTGAATTGCCATTTGAAAGGCTCTTTTCTTCGATACCGTTTCTCGATTTTATTGCGCCTATATCTGATTGATTTGATTCACATATGATATTAAAAATAACATCTCTTGTAAATATTAGAAGTTTGCGTGGCTCTGAACTGCTTCACAAAGTGCGTATAGAAAAAATTAAACGTGTAAATGTATATCTCTGTTTTTGTGTAATGTAAATTTCTCTTTAGAAATCTTCTTGTAATTTCTAATAATTGCAAGATATTTACTTAGACATTGATGAACGAACACTTTATATATATTTATATATTTATATATATATAGTGACTTTTTATATATATATATATATATATTATATATATATCAGTTATGATAATTACTTTTATGATAATTTTTTCGCGGAAGGTTACTAAAAAGATAATAATAAACATCATTAGTCAAGCAAGTTAATCTCAAAAAATAAAAAAACATTTACCGCTATCTTTAAAAGGTTAATTCCATATTTTCGCAAACATAATACAAGATCTTGAAAACAAAAAAGAAAGAAAAGTAATATATATATATATATATATATATATATATATATATATATACACATAGAAGATAATGAATTCAGTGATCATTGTCCAACCTATTCCATTCATTTCTTTCTAAGAAACTATTGAGTATTTACGTCCCAAAGGACGTATATTTCCGTACATTATACGTAAAAGAGGTAATGATTAGATTGGATTAGAAGTTAGATAATCAAGAAGACAATTGTCTTATTTTGAAACACGAACCTCCTAGTTGTGTTATCTTGTATTCAAAAGTATATAAAAGAGATCGTTTTAGAGAAAAAAAATAAAAAAAAAAAAGAACAAAGAGAAGAGGAAAGAAATTTTTTTCTTAAGTGCTCAATAATCGAATCGATTAATTTGAAACTGTTTAGAAAGTGAAGACAAACGTTGTCGATGATATATTGTCGTATCTGATATCACTCCATTATATCAAGAAAATAATAAAAATAAAAGCAAAGTATGTATTATCATTAAAAACTGTTGATATATATATATATATATATATATATATATATATATATGCAATCGTTCAGACATTTCCATAAACGTTAATGAAAACTCGGTTTCTATCCAACTAGAGAACGAGTTCTCCTTCGAGTGTCCAAGAGAACCAGTTCAGGGTCAAAAGGAATGAAAAAGAAAAGAAATTCGAGAAAAGATAAATCGTGAGAGATAGATAGAGAGAGAGAGAGAGAGAGAGAGAGAGAGAGAGAGACAGTCGATTATTCATGTATATAACAAAGTTAAGATTCTGACTCTATTTTTATCACATTGTTAGATCAAACGATACAACGTTAATTGGCAAAAAAAAAAAAAGCAGAAAAAAAAGGAATAAATAAATACATAAAAATTGTCACGATCCGTAACAATGTTATTATATCGAAGGTTTATGCACGGCCAAGAAAAGATATTACTAAAAATTGTATTTATTCCCATTGTAACTCGTAACTAACGTATGTATGCATATATATGATATGTATATATGTAACTAAACGTGAGGAAAAAATTGAGTTAATGACCGATTAAGGTTGATCGTAACAGTAGGAATATAACGACTAACATATTATCTATATAGATTTGATCAACAACTTAATCTTAAGAATAGATACGTGACGAAATATAAATATATATATATATATATATATATATATATATATATATGTATATATATATAAATATTTTTCCTATATATTCGTCTGTTATCGAAGAGAACAAATAATTAAGATCGAGTATGTAGCAGCACCGTCGTCTTTTTCTTCTTCTCTTTTTCCTTTTTCGAATTTCGAACACTTGAAAACGTGTTCGTGTTTAAAATGATCGATGCATGATTTGCATCGAGAGTGACATGAAGCTTCTCTCGTCGCTTCGTCACGTCATCGAATGGTGAACAAACACGTGTCATAGGGAGACCGAGAGACAACGAGACTCATCTACATCTCACCAAATTCGAACGTATAACGTAGCTCTCACTTCAGTGCGTCATTCTTTTGGCGCATCACGAAGCGCCGCACATCGTCAGTCGTTCGCTAATCCCTCTGCGTTAGTTTGACGAGAACATTGAAAGAGAGAGAGAGAGAGAGAGAGAGAGAGAGAGAGAGAGAGAGATAGAGAGAGAAAAGAGAGAGAGAGAGAGAGAGAGAGAGAGAGAGAGAGAGAGAAAAGAGAGAGAGAGTAGTCTCATAAGAGATTTACGAGACACGAGTACTTAAAGTCATATCTTTTTATCAATGAATTTTTTGTGAAATTCTAACGTATAATAAAATACGCATTAATGTTTTTACGACTATTAACTGTAATCAACTCGTATATTTCCACGAATAAGCGAAGAAACGTAATTAATTTAAATAACCGAGGATATGTAACAATGAAAATTTCAACGTTGTTGGTTATGTAAAAGATAATGCGCAATTACGTTAAGAGAATCACGGTGGGAAGACACTTTTGCCTTTGACCCCTTTGACTGATCGGTAATAGCGCATCACGACATAACCGTCCCTTATTATCGACTGTTTTATCATATAGACACCTTTACAAGGGTTAACCAGATATCCCTGCATTCTGAATGTGGTGTCAGGGTTATTAGAACGATGGGCCCTCGGCCCTTTCAAAAAATGATGTTATAAATCTCTTGAGAAACGAACGAGAATAATAATCATTTTCTTTTTTTTTTAAGGGTGTCGAATGTTTTCGAATGATCAATAGCTTTCGATTTGTAAACTCCGTGGGTTTCTTTTCTTTTTCCTTTCTTTTTCTCCCCTCTTATATCCCTCTTAAAAACGTGAATAAAATAGAAATAATAGTAATTAATCACGAATACGTCATCACAATTCTCTTTCGTTCGCTAACGATTCAAAAAATTGTCCTCGGCTTTACGTACTTACACGATGCAGCGAGGTGGAGAGAACAGAAAGTAGAGGCCAGAGCTCGATCCGACTAAAGCCCGAGCCGTACTGATACTCTCACGCAACGTTCCCCTTCGTGTCTCGACCTCTACTACAAAAATAGTGGCAAACAC
Source organism: Vespula pensylvanica (assembly GCF_014466175.1). NCBI lineage: Eukaryota > Metazoa > Arthropoda > Insecta > Hymenoptera > Vespidae > Vespula > Vespula pensylvanica. Next base: position 1,296,192 of record NC_057693.1, read on the forward strand.
GCGACGAAGCGAAGCTTCGTACTCGGTATGTATTCCTTTTCATAGTCGAGAGAGATAACAACAATATCTATTTTATCGACGAACGGTATTTAAGTGATCTTCCCGTTTTTGTCGTTTATCTTTCTTCCTCTTTACCATCGTTCGATAAAGTAGAAAACTTCTGATGGTTACCGACATCTTTTTCTTTGTTTTTTTTTTTTTTTTTTTTTTAACAGGTCTCTGGTGTTGTTTTTTTTAATGTTTTATTTTCTTTTTGTATACATTCATAGGCCCCTAATCAGCTAATTCCATCGGCCGATCCAGATCCTCCCCGATAATAAATGCACCGTGCTCCAATAATGCGCGATATCGAGATATACGTACAACGTTAATGTTAATTAAATATATATGTACACACAATTGTTTTGCCTACCTAAGCTAACTAGGTTTGCAACGAGATTAGTACTGAGAATCGATTGCCCTTCGTCCATTCTATATTACCAATTAAAATATTATGTTCGTATATTATATATATATATATATATATATATATATTTCTATTTGTATTTCTTTTCTTTTTGTTTTAAAAAATGCTAGTATTTGTTCGTTCGGTCATGTTGGAAAAGCAATTGAAGAAACGTTTTCTCGTTACCTGTTATCTCGTCACTAGAATACTCGTATATATGTATATAAATTATACACACCATACATTCACACTCATCAAAGCAATCAATCACAGGAGAGTATACGTCGCATACATATATATGTATATGTGTGTTTATATATATATATATATATATATATATATATATATACACTCATGAATATACCGTATACGTATTTTAAAACGATCCTTTCATACGTTCGTCGAGAAGCATGGCGTTCGTAATATTTTTTTTAATTTTTTTTTTATTTTTATTATTTATTTATTTATTTATTTATTTATTTATTTATTTATATATTTATTTTTTTAACGATCGAGTAGATGTACGAAGCACCCTATTTGTTATACATACATATACGAAGTGACGAGTTTAGTAAACGATGGCCGACTTTTCGTATTCAAAATCGACGATCGTAATACAAATATTTCATGTGCCCCTTGCGAAGCATTTCGCGTAAAATTCATAGGAGTATTGATATACATATGTCCGCGTATACGTTTATGTGTATATATGTATGCATGCGCGTACGCGTATGCTTCCGAGCGTGTGTATGTGTGTATTCGTACTACATGTATCCCATGTCTTTGTTCGTTCTTTCGTTCGTTCGTTCATTCGTTCATCGATTATAAAACGCGTAAAAAATCTCGCGAAAGATTCGTAGGAGGCAAAGAAAAAAATTATTTTACGATCCATCTGCTACAAGATACGAAAAGATGGGCGTCATTGAACACACCCACGCGTACACGCAATAAATACACACACTCGAAGCACAAACACATTCTCACATATGTTATACACATCATACATACATACATACATACATACATACATACATACATACATACATACATACATACATATACACACACATATACACATAGCGCACCTAATCGACATAGATATAAGTCCGTGCGCGTATCTGGAAATCGAAATGAATGAAGTTAAAAAAATATAATCTTCAAAATAGAAACTATAACCGTCTTTTTCTTCTGCTACTGCTCTATTGCGTTACTTATGACATCATTGAATCTCTCTTTTTATATTCCTTATTTTTTTTCCCTTTCCCTCCTACCCCTCACTATTTTTTCTTTCTTTTTTCTTTTTTTTCTTTTTTTTTTTTTTTTTTTACTCTAATCATCGTGTCTTCCTCATTACCTCATTTTATTCTCGAAAACACATCGAACATTATTTTTTGTACGGAATCGTATGCTCTATCCGCTACGTACATTACATACATCATACGTACATATACATATACATGTACGTTTCTTTCCTCCTCTTGGAAATTGAAATCGTTATTATTTATAAAATATAGAAAAACATTATAATATAGTTATAAGAAAATGAGTCCTCTTCGTGGAAAGATCCAACGAAACGAATAACTAAACTAATATATCGGAAAAAGATCGATAACTATTTATCCAGTCTCAATAAGATCGTCGTAGTGAAGAGATTGAAAGGATTCAAATCTCATTTTCGTCCTGTTATTATCCTAAACGCGGTAGACATAGTTATTAGAAAATCTATACTCTTCCTCTCTCTCTCTCTCTCTCTCTCTCTCTCTCTCTCTCTCTCTCTCTTTCGTTCTTTCTAAAATCGTCATCGTCGTCATGTGTGCGTCTTTTTAAAGAAATGCGTTCTTTAAAAAAATTAGTCGAAAGTTCAGTCGCGAGGTCAACGATCAACGTAGTTTTTCCTGATCATTTCTTAATTATTCCTTATCTTCGATCTCGTGATTATCAGTGCCCAATAACGTTGATTTGTCTTCTTCCTGTACTTCCATCTTTGGTTCCTCAATGTCGTGCCGTTGCCGTCGAAACACCTTTCGTTGGACGTAAATCATTAAGACGATGCTTAGACTCGCTAATCCTGCCAATCCTGCTAGAAGGACGTACATCGACACTGGTATCTGATTTGAACCCTGTGAAGTTGGTAGTCCTCTTAATTCGAGATAATAATTACATTTGATAATTAAATATTTTACGCAATTATCGTGATATAAAAGAAGGACGGTTCGTTTATGAAAATTCGAAAAGAAATATTTTATATCGTCATTGTTAATTCATTGCACTCGAATAATTTCATATTGATTTAACGAATGAGAATTAATTTAATATGGTTATAATTATCGAACCATTCCTCTATATATTAGGATATATATGTAGGATATATATATATATATATATGTACATATATAGTTAGATATATAAGTAAATATATAGCACAGTTTGTTAAACTTCAAGGCACCATAAATCGATGATATATCGGTATAAAGTACCTACACCGTGGGTGTAGGTTAAATTCATATTGATATTCTCTACAACATTTGTTAGACTTAAAATATCGATTTCCATTAAAAAAGAAAAAGAAACAATATTGACATGACCTCTATATTTTGACAACAGTATCCTTTATGAGATAGCTGCAATACATATTACCATTTCCATCTCTTAATGAAATAATGATTATTCAAAAAATTTGTTTGTCAAACCAATACGATCGTAGCTATTTATTCGCATCGTTTAAAATCGAAATATTCTATATATTTATATACTTATATATTTACATATACCTGCACACAATGATACAGACTTATAATTAATTTAGAACTTTCAAGCAATCCATGTAATTACATTTTATTAATTGACATTAGCAGATAGAAATTAATTATCGGATGGTGTATCGTGTTCTCGATTTGAGAAAAAGAAAAAAAAAAAAAAAAAAGAAAACCAGAAAAAAGAGAAAAGAAAAAAAAATATGATGACGTTATTGAGACGAAGACTTCTTCTTATCGGAGGAATGTTTCGTTCGAGATATTACGCGTTCCAATCTTTCACCGAAGGAAATAACGGAATCCCAATGGAGGCCATACTAAAGAAAATAAGAAATGGATGCTATTTCCTCGTCCGTTTTTAGATTCACCTGTCGTGTTTATCGATCCTACCGAACGTGACTGTTTAAATGTCTGCTGCAATGGGATCGATATATACGAGTGTTTTAAATTAATAGCTTTGGAAGTGAACGCGAGTTGAGAATACTCTAAGACTTTCGCTAAAATCGAATTCGAAATTCCTTAGGGGGAACATCTTCCGGAATTTCAAATGTATTGCTCCTTGGCTAGGATACGAAGGCTAGGATCGATAACCTGTTTTTCCCTATAAGAGAAAGAAAAAGAGAAAGAGAAATAGAAGAAGAAAAAAGAGACCAGAGTATCAGTGTATCTCCGATATTAACAAATAAGTATAAGAAATATTATGATGATAATTAAAAAAAAAAAGGAAAAAGAAAAGAAAGAGGTAATTAAGATTTTTCTATGACGATTAAATTTTATTATTAAAAATGAAAGATATTTAATAAGATTTCTCTTTCTCGTTAAGACTCGCTCTTAAACGAAATTCTTTAATGAATAATTAATAATTTGATCGTTCTCATTCCAAGAATATTATAGTATGTTTGCCCGACTATTTCGATGAAATTCTGTGAATTTTAATACGAGCTAAATAAACTTAACGTTATTTTGGTAAGATAATTATATATTACGATATATTGTTTTTACAAACGTTGCGTAAAACGCAAAGAAAAAAAAAAAGCCGAAAGTAAAAACAGAAAAGAGAAACGAAAGAAAATACGCTCAATATTTAACGTTGTTCGAAGTATGACAAGGGTTTTAATTAATTAACGCATTTATCTCTTATTTAAGAAACAAGTAGTAGAAGTTGTAACTATCTTGTATAAGAAGAATCATTCGAATTGGAATCTTTTGTCAATCGTATCTATCCGTTTAATGTCACCTGTTGAAATCGTACGACCAATTTAATGAATAAATGCACTAGATAATCCAATTATCGATAATCATCTATGTACCTATCTATCTATCTATCTATCTATATATCCAAGTGAAAAGGGTCAAACCAGAGAAAATAATATGGATGCAAGATGGAACGGACGGCGAGATGACAAAGCCATTATGAATAGAATTCGATCGATTTCTGTAATCCTTATAGAATAGATTAGTATTCCAATAATACGAACGATTAAATTCAATATTGTCCTATTTTCAAAAGGTTAGTACTTTGCAGGGAACATCAATGAAAAGTGTCACGAGCGTTTAATAAAATTACGAGATATTTAAAATCAATAAAAATTATTGTTCCATATATCTGTTCCATATATATATATATATGTATGTATATATATATATATATAATATATACAAAAAAAATATTTTATAAAATCGTCATTCTTCGAATATTTGATTAATTGAATTTATGAAATAAAATAATCTGATTAAATTATAAGTAAATAAACTAAGCTAATGAAATTATATGCGTAAAAACAAATTTCAATTTTCATTAGTATTATTTATGTCGAATATTGTTCTACCGTTTCACCGTAACGATTTCACCATATCGAATTATTACTTTTATATTAATAACATAAACTCCATTATTTTATCGTGAGTTTACGAGTACAAAATCGAACATTAATAAATATAATGTGTATATATATATATGTATATATATATATATATATAGTATTAATATTAATATATATAAATATAAAAAGAATAAAGACAGATAAAGCTGACCTTCCATTGAAAATCTGAAGAAGGATCAGAAAAGAACCATTTTTGTGTCCATGGCTTGATCGTTCCTTCTGGTGTTTTAAAGATCAAACCTTCTAGACTTAGTCCATGTGCGAGAACGCTCGTTGTAATATTTCCTTTTTTATAGGAGGCTATACCAGCTTTCATATACATTTGTGGTATCGTTTCGTTCTCTCGTAACTTCAGGGTCACTCGTGGCATCTTTCCCATCCTAGCCATACCAGACGATGTTTTCGTCATTTCTGAAGGTTCGATGCTACTTAACAAGGACTTTGAGGATTCCGAGGATGAAGTCGAGGATGAGGAAGATTGAGAACTCGAATAAGAACTCGTTTGTCGTGTATTTATCGACGAATCAGTCGGAATTTTTGCTTCCTCCATAACAGTATCTTCTGAAAATGAAGCAGATATTATTATTAACTAAATAAATAAATATTTATAAATTATTTAAGATATTTTCTTTTAAATCCCTATGTTATTCTTTCTACTATTTTATTAATAAAAATCGATATTTTATCGAGTTCAGATTAGCAAACAACACGTTTATGTATCTATAGAAGATTATATAGACCATACATATGATATACCTATATATTCGTATGTACTTGGAAATATGATGACGATAGAACTACTGTAAAGAAAGAAAAAGGATCGTTTACAGTAGAGTAATAAACTCTATGAGAGTAAAATAAAATCTGTTTAATGATAAGTGAATATTTATAACTGATCCTTTTATACTATAAATTTTTGTAGATCTTGATATAAACGCGGATATATATATATATATATATGTTCGTACGTACCTGGTAATATGTTGTCGGTAGTGCTGTGAAATTATTTGTAAAAATAAACTACGATAATAAAAGTAACGAAATAAAATCTTCCGAATGAATGATAAGTGAAGAATTATATGATTGATCTTGTTACGTTTAAATTTCCTTAAATTGATGTCATTTACATAAATTTCCTTTAATAAAATATAAAATGACGAGTCTAACTCCTCGATAGATATGAAATAATATTAAGTAAATTTATACGTTTAGATACGATATATTGCGTTAGGACATGCAGAAATATATTTAAATCTTATTCATATTTCATTAAATTAAATTCAAATCAAATAATTTCTTCATATTAAACTCAAAGAGTTAATATTAACGAGCAACACGTCAATACACACATACACATATATATATATATATATATATATATATATATGTACGTTCAATTGGAGATATAATTCTGTGATATCGTTTATAGAAACAAAGAGTGATGATAAAATTGATCAAATAAACCTTGTTAAATAATAAATAAATAAATAAATATATATGATTATTTTACTTAAAAATCTGTTTTATACTATTCCTAATATTAACGAGCAACATTCGTATAAATATAAATATACATTTATATATACATATATATACAGATATGTACCTGGAGATATAGTATCGGCAGATTCAAAATCGTCATTCCTGAATGAATCGATCGACATCGTTTGATCGTTAAAATCTTTATTTTTTAAAGAAGCACTAGTCGACGTTGTCATCATGGTCGTTGTCCTTGGCCTCGTCGTCGTGATTGGAACTTGGTATCTATTCTTTTCGATTATTTCTTCCTCTTCTTCTTCTTCTTCTTCTTCCTCTTCTTCTTCGCTGACCTTATCACTTTTTAACGCGTTTTCGGTGGTCGTTGACGTGCTACTGGTCATCGACGAGCTACTCGTCGTCGTCGTCGTCATCGTCATCATCGCCGTCGCAGTTGCCGTTGCCGTCGTCGCCGTCGTCGTCGTTGTTGTTGTTTCGTAGCCGACCCTACCCATAACCAGTATCGTACCGGCAAAGAGATTATGATCGTTCTGATTGATCAAGAATGGCGTCGCAACGCACGACAATACGACCAGCAAAAGCATACATATCGTACACTTGATGATTCTCGATCGAGATTTTCTGTTCGCGTTAATCATCGTTGTTGTATGTGGTAATCCATTCGAAGTGAATTGATCACTTTGTGGTAGGATCGTGTATTGTAGACTGGCATCGCCTTTTTTCACGATTTTGTACATCCTTGCGAGGAAAAATTAAGCCTGGAAAAAAAAGAAAAAAAGAAAAAGATCCTTTCATAATTTATTTTAATCGTCATAATCGTTTTATTTTTCATAACGAAAGATTATTACTAACGATAATATATATCTATACGTTTATCTATGTCAAATTGGAAAGGATACGGAAACCAGAAGTTAAGCAAAGATATCGGAAATGATAAAAGGAACCATTTGTATTCTTGAAGATTTATGATATGTCGGTTTGTATGATCAATGATCGGTAAATATCCGGATTTCATTAAAGAAAACAAGATTCGATATTACGATTAAAATTCTATGATAAATATTATTCATTAGATGATTTCTATTTCTTTTTCTTTCTGCTTTATCTCTCTCTTCCTCTCTCTCTCTCTCTCTCTCTCTTTTTCTCTCTTACCCTTATAGAAAGAGACCACCTTCGCGTCGATATGTTAACAGAGAAAATTCGACAAAGATGTCGTCTAGATTTTAAAAAATGAAAGCAATGATAAAAAGAAAATTTATGATCTACGTAGATTAAATAGGATAATCGTATATAATACTCACGAGTAAAGAATTGCGAAAAGAGATGTACTTAGTCGTAGAGGAGAAGTTCGTTGGCTCTCGTTCGCTCGACGAAGCTACGCGACGATTCTTGGGAACGCAGGGAGAACACAGCCTCGTCGGCTGTGAGGGAAATTCTCCTCGGGCCTGGAAAATGCGCAGATGCGAAGGAAGAAAGGGGGGTCAAGCAACACCATGTTAAAGCGCATGCGTTATCGACGAACTACCGGAAATGGGATACAATTTGAACGTCATTGACAACGAGGAAAAGGGCACAAAGGTTCATGGACGACAAAATGAGAGAGAGAGAGAGAGAGAGAGAGAGAGAGAGAGAGAGAGAGAGAGTTTCTTCGGCTTATTATTATTTTTTCTTTTTATTTTTTACTGAAATTTAACGTTACAAAATTATAGTTTCTGTATAACACGAAAAAAAAAAAAAAAGAAAAAGAAAAAAAAAACAAGAAAGACAACGATTATCTTTTCTCCAAAGTTTTCTATCCAATTAAAAAATACACGTGATAGATCTAGGCTTAATTAAATGATAAGATAAACGTAATTTTATTACCTTCTCTTCGATAAAAAAATATATCTATAGTATATTATAATACAATAGATGTATCGTAGATGATATTTAAAGATAGCAAAGTGAGTTTGATGACGTACAGGTACGAGTCAATGTCGATCGATATCTTTTATCGTATATAAGATCTTGTAGAAAGTAAAAATTGTAGGAACTATGAATGATGATCTTTATCTCTTGGAAGACTCAATAAGCGTAGAATTAATTAAAAAATTTCTTTTCATCGACTGACGATATATTTATTGCATCGTTGGCATTGCTGTTGACGAGGCGATGTTACTCGCGTCTCCTGACCGCCATAATTGTGTTACCGTCTTCGTTTGTGTGTAGAAATTGACAGCCTAAAATTAGAATCGTCGAAAAGTATTTAATTGAAATCGTAAAGAAATAAGGAGATACTTAATAAATCAATATTTTTATCTTACGTATTTCCCGTAGAAATGATTGTCTCCGAGAAAGGATCCTTTATTACCAGTGAAACTAAACATAGGTAATGGAACTGGAATAGGAACGTTCACGCCAACTTGACCAGCTTCAATTCTATCAACAAACTTTCTGGCGGTTGCACCATTGTTAGTGAATACGGCAGTACCATTCCCATAAGGATTTTTATTGATAATATCGATTGCTTCGTCCAAAGTATCGGCGAACATGCAAGAAAGAACTGGTCCAAAGATCTCTTCCGTATAACATTTCATAGATGACTGTTAACAAGATATAAATGACATGATAAAATAATGAAAAGAACTAATCTTTTATTTTTATATATGATGATCAATTTATACGCTAATATCTAAACGTTTAAAAGTTAGTAAGTAAATGTTTGTCGCAACGATTTCAACGTTTTCTCTTATTAAATTATCTAAATTAAATTATATATATATATAATAATATAATATAATATATGTTACATACATACATACATACATACATACATACATACATATATATATATATATATATATGAAATGTAAAATAAGACTCATACATTAAAGTTTAACGAAACTATTAAAAGACTAAACTAAAATAAAAAGATATCAAGGATCAAGATATACCTTGACATCAGTTAAAATGGTTGGCCCAATAAAATTTCCACGTTCATATCCTGGGACAACGATACCTCTTCCATCGAGAGGTAAACCAACACCTTCTTTCACACCGGATTCGATTAAATCGTATATTCTTTGTTTCGATTGAGGCGATATAACCGGTCCAAGGTCTGTACCGGGTACGTGTCCGGCATTGACCTTCAACCTCTTGGCAGCTTCAACTAATTCCCCTATCCATTCTTTCGATTTACCAACGAAAATTGCCACAGACAGAGCCATACACCTTTGACCGGCTGCACCGAACGCCGCGCCAGTTATTTGCGAAATTGTTTTATTCTTATTCGCATCCGGTAGCACCACGCAATGATTTTTTGCACCCATATTACATTGCACACGTTTACCATGCGCGCTACTCTGTTTGTATATGTATTTACCCTGAAACGTGAATCGTTAATAAATTGATCGAATGGTAAACGATTTTATAATCTCATTCATATTCATCGAATGCTAATAATGTTTAGAACATTCCTGGCCTTAAGATTATTTTCAACATACAACTTATTTCGCAAGTTCAAACAAATTTTATATATTATTCGAAATGAAAAAGAAAAAAAGAAAAAAAAAAAAAAGAAAAAAGAAAAAGAGAGATCGGATTAATCCTCGATTAGTGATCCAATTTTTTGTCGAATGTTTTACGCAAAAGTAATATAACGTAAAAAATTATTCGAACGTTACTAGTATAATTATATTGTAATAAATATAAAAGATATATTCAAAAAATAAACACAAATAAAAACTTGGAATATGAAGTGGTAATTCATTTTGTATAAATATAAAACGATGTAAAATATAAAAAAAAAAAAAAAAAAGGAATAGATATATAATAAATTATTACCTAGAAATTATCTTTTATAAGATTAGAAGAATAAAATTCAAACAATAATGAGCTTTGAATTTTCATTCAAATTATTACGAATCCCTTAACTCTATATATAACTGAATAGAAAAGATGAAACTATTTGTTATAAAAAAAAAAAAAAATAGAAAAAAAATAATTGCAAAAAGGATCGTTAATTCAGTATCATAGATTGAGTATCTCTTTTTTATTATATTACGTACTGCTTGATCCGAGCCAACAAAGGACACAGCCTTGATATTTGGATGCTCGCAGATGAAGTCGACCGCAGCATGTTGACCATGAATGACGTTTAAAAGACCTGGTGGGGCACCTGCTTTAGTAAAGAGATCAGCAAGGATCATCGAGGCTCCTGGTACACGTTCGGAAGGTTTTAAAATTGTCGTGTTGCCACAAGCAACAGATACTGGAAACGACCAAAGTGGGATCATGGCGGGAAAATTGAACGGACATATGGAAGCCGTCACTCCAAGAGAAATTTTATAAGAAATGATATCCATGTCAGTGGCGATGTTAGGCGTAGATTCACCCATTTGTAACATTGGAATTGACGTACAAGCATCAACGACCTCTGGAAATAAATTTATAATTTTTAATGAATTATTAATGAATATTCTATCCCTAATCGAATATCTTAACTAACATGCTATTATATATATATATATATATATATATATAAAATAATACTTTATATATTTTATATAAGAATATAGAAATATTATTTGAATATTATAATATTTTAATATTTTAATATGGCTAACATTTAATGTAAAATAGAATATTTTATTATTAGCCCTATTTACTCGACTTTTATGAATCGTTAATCTTTCTTAGTTAATAGTTAATTTTATAATTAACTTTTATAATTATTTTAATAGTTGAGTTATATTTAATTGATATTTAATGAACTTACGAAGGCCTCGAAGAATGTCACCTTCTGCGTCGAGCAAAGTCTTGCCATTTTCCTTCACCATATTTTCCGCTATTTCTTTCTATAAACGATTATGAAAAATAAATCATCTTGTCGATCAATAAAATTACAATTCTTAATGTATCGATTGGCTTATCCCAATATATATATATATATATAATACATATATATATACATACATTATATACAGAATATTTATATAAATTTATAAAGATATATATATATATATATATATATATATACCACACACATACACAAATTATATATAAAGTATTTATATAAACATATAAAACAATATATATTTACACACACATATATATATATATATTTATATATAAAGAGAGAGTGAGAAAGAGAAAAAAAAAGAAATATATGGACAAACCGAGTGCTCTCGTATAAGAGCTTGATACTTGAGCATTAAATTTTGCCTAGTGAGTACACTAGTGTTTCGCCACTTCTCGTAAGCATTTTTCGCATTTTCGACGGCTCTTTCCATTTCTTCCTTCGTACATTTTGGAGTACGGCAGATAAGTTCGTTCGTAGCGGGATTATGTACATCCGTGAATTCCGTTGCTTTGGATTCTGTAAAAAGAAAAAAGAAAAAAGAAAGAAAAAAGAAGTAGAAAATAAGGAGAGAAAAAAAGTAAAATGATCGTCCGTCGGTAAGAAAGATTCCTTTATAAATTTTATACCGACCGAACAAACTTTTAATTTTCAAAATTGTTTGCACAATGTTCGGTGAATTTATTCATTATTATTAATTAGAAATAGCTAAAAATAATTTAACCTTTTAATTATTTCAAAAGGTATTTGATAAAAGGTGAATCGTGTTCGATAAAAGATCGAGGGTGAAATAAATTAACATTTGATTAAAATAATTACCCACGAATTGTCCGTCGATGTACATTTTAACGGTCGGTGGGCTTGAACTGTATAACCTTGAAATATGTCTTGCCTGAAATATTATTTATATCGTTTTTCGAAGGAACGATAACAATAAATCTTCGAAGATCTCTTCGGACAATCAAATAATATTTTTCAACGTTCATTACGTGATAACAATTATCTATTTGTTCTTACGATTTGTTAATTATGTTCTCTCGATAAAATGATAATCTTCATTGACTATGACGATGACGTCATCAGTAATCAATGTAATTAAAAAAAATATTATAAAAAATATTTCTAACGACATATCAATTTACAAGTTTCATTCTCGAAATAATATAAATTTAACACGTCGACCTGGTCATTGTAATTTGCAATTTATTAAAACGTACGGTACTTTTTAATGATCAAATGTTTGAAATCTAAAAGAAAAAAAAAAAAAAAAAAGAAAAAAAAAGAAAGAAAGAAAAAGAGATACGATAGAGAAAAATAAATCACTGTACTCTTTATTAATTAAGAATACATATTATTTTATTTTACTTGAATATTCAAACGACTAATCGGTTTTCAAATCATCGAAAGACATTTTATTACCATTAATAAAAACGTTATTTAAAATTATATTGCTATCAACTACCAGTGGTATTAACCAATGTCGTCAACAAGTTAAATACATAACTATATGATGGAGCCAATTGAGTCTGCGTACAACTTCAACGACTATCGCTGTTCCACGAGTATTAGACATTGATTAAAAATTTATATCGTTGTGTACAACGTATTCGAGTACGCAAGAATTATCTACACTTAATAAAAAAAAAAAAAAAAAAAAAAAAAGGAAAAAAAAAAGAAAGAAAGCAAGAAAGAAAAGAAAATATCGCGAAATAAAACATCGAACGACAAAATGATAACTATATCCGATTCTTTTTTTTAGGTCGTGTAAACAGTGACTACAAGATAACCTATAAGATATGTAACTGATTTTACAATAATATACTATCTATATTTTCATTGAGAACAATCTCATTAGTTATGTTTCTTCGATATAATTATAATTTACAATCGTTCGTTCGTCTAATTTTTATCGAATGTATATACACGTCGTTGTTTTTGATCGGTCATTTTTCTTTTGTTCTTTTTTCATTTTTTTTTGTTTTTTTTTTTTTTTTTCTTTACCTTCCTACCTCGCACTTAATAATCCTTGTTAGAAGCGCCATAGTTTATTCGCGAGACAGTCTGTACGTTTCGACAAAAACTGCTCGTACAGAACTGAACGAAATCACACAAAACACTGACGAACGGTCTTTGCTTCGTCGATCGAACTGACGAGCTCGATGTTTTCAGAATGATTAGTTAATCTCCATGTTTACAACATGGCCGCCCTCTCTGTAAACTACTATCAATCTATAAAACTACCTGTACTACTTAGGATCGATGTTTCTCATACGAGACTCATCTGAACTCGAAACTCAAGTCGAATTTCGATAATCGTGAGTTTTTCTTTCTTTACGTACATTATCGCATCCATTTTTTATGCGTTTCTTTTATTTCATATAATTATATTTATTATAATTATATTTGTGAAATGTATTAAATCAGAAGTTACTCGAAGAATAAGATAATAATGGTTTAATTACTCGATCAACTACTCGTTTCTATGTAATGAGCTCGGTTTCAGTTTATCTACAGGTAAGAGTAAAAATCTTCAAAAGATTGTAAAATATAATCATGAAAGTAGAACGATCGTAATTACAGAATGATAAACTAATAATTAATGTCAATATATATTAAAAGTTAAAACTGTATTTAAGTACGATGATTCGCCGTTTAAAACAACGATAGATGTCGCTAGTACGACGATTTTTTTCAAAATCCTTAATAGAACTCTTTATTACCGACCAACGATAATTACCGTCGGTTAATAACATAGAATTATATTTTGTAAAAGAACATTTATAATATCTTCATGTATCTTTCCGTAACGATTTACGACTTTTAAAAAATAACTAAGATAAAAGTAATTCTCAATCAACGTTTTTATTTCTAATAAAAATATATATACACAAGTATATTCTATCTGCAAATTTTTACGCGAAAAATAACGAAAATAAACAATACAAGGACAAGCATAAAAGAACAAACAAACAAACAAATAAAAAAGATAAAGAAAAAAACAAAAACACGAAAAATAGAAACGGATATGGCAGCTGAGTCAGCAAATGTCAAATGCGACAACTTTCGCGAGACTTTTTCTTTCCTTTTTTCTTTTTCTTTTCTTTTTTAATTTTTTTATTTTTTTCAAAATTAAAGCAAGCGAGTAATAAAGAGACTGGACACTGTCAAGAGTCTCGTGCTTTTCTACGTGGGCGGAAAATCATGGCACGACGACGGACACCGCGAGTCGGCGTATTCCTTCTCGCTCTTATCTTTATCTTTCTCTCTCTTTCTCTTTCTCTCTCTCTCTCTCTCTCTCTCTCTCTCTCTCTCTCTCTCTCATAAACACAGACACACATACATACGTACATACGTAGCTATATACATGCAAAACGCGTATCTGGGACTCGCGAGCTTTTGCGCACTAGATTCGCCGTGAACCATCGAAGCATGTTTTCATGCTCACAACTTGATCAAGTTCACTTGAAAATTAAATTCTGTATTCATATTCATATTCGTATTCGTATTCGTACTTCGTATTCATATTGTACAATAGTTTACTTTCAGAAAGCAATTCTATATACGTACATACACACACACACAGATATATATATATATATATATATATATACACATATATCTTTACATACGTGTACATACCTTTTTTTATGCAAATAAAAATGAAGTTGTTTTGTATACGTTAATACAATACGTATATACATACATATATATATATATATGTATATATACACACACATGCATACACACGTACATACAATGTGACTCAGAAAAATATGATATCATGTTTTTTCTCGAAGTAACAAGTTCAACTTCTTTTCCTGTGAACGAACGAACAAACATATAGATAAACTTTACTCCGAAATATATGACTACAATAATTTCCAAGTAAATGAATTTCGAATAATCGTCAACAATAAAATGCAAATTCAATTTCGTTTGAATTTAATTTCGTGTTGAATGATTAAAACGTGTATACCGTTTATCTGCCATACAGTAGTACAATTTTTGTTTAATGTTACGTCGAACGTTTTACGATATATCTGATTTTAATCTGACGATATTTTTTGAGAGTATGAGCTATCAAAATTCTTCTATGGAAATCGGTTGAAACATTCAGATTTTCTCGAAAATTGTTGAGTTAAGATAAAAAAAAAAATAATAATAATAAAAATAAAACAATAAAAAGAAAGTTAAAAATAAAAATATCGTTGTAAAGAGGATTAAAAAATCTTAGTAATGATATGCCACTTGAGCCTTGTTGGCACTTAAGATTTTTGAGAGGATTGTCAATCCTTTTAAGGGGTTAGACTGAAGCATATGAGTTTATGAGAATGATCTAAGCTACTCGAAAATAAGATCGAATTGTCTCGGTTTTTTCTTTTTCGAAAAATTCACTAGATTTTATAATAGTCCTGGTGAACACTTTTTGGAACTTCTCTATACAGTATATTTATATTTGAGATATCTATATATAACAATATAAAAAAATATATACATAAAATATAAAAAAAAATACAATATATATATATATATATATATATATACAGAAATATATGTATGTATATATATTTGTATATGAATGAAGGAGATATATATGTATTATACATAGTACGTATAGTACAATTTCAAGATCTATACTTAATTTTAATGAATTCATCTAGTTTTCAAAGATCCTACGATCGTTTTTTATGAGTCACTCTATGTACATACATACATATCTATGTACTACGTACTTACGTACATTGTACAGGTCGCTGACTCGTCGAGCTCGTCGATGACGGAAGTTGTCTCGGTGGAACGTTAAAAGGTCATCATTTTTAAACAATACAGAGACCCCCATCTCGTTAATTTATTCTTATCAAAATGACAAAATACATTCATACATACATACATACATACATACATACATACACACACGAGAATAGCAAATAGATAAAAAAGAAAAAAAAAAAAAAAGAAAAAGAAATAAAATCGACGTATATATAAAAAAAAAAATCTATGTACACATACCAACCGACTGACCAATACTTTCGAAAGGAAAAGTTCCCAAATCATCGAATGACTTTCGATGTTTCTCAAGCATCGTATGATTAAATGATTATGTTATCGTCGTTTGTATGGCCAAGACCATCGTGTAACGTATTTTGTAACGACTCGCTTTGTGTGTGCTCGACTCGAATGTTAAATTCATCGAAGCGTCAAACCGACTAGATTGTCCGCGAATTAAACGACCTCTCTCCCCTTCTGTCCCCTACTCTATCACCCTCTCCCACCCTTCTCTCTAATCACCTTTCTCCTTCCACATATCACTACACTAATCCGTAAACAAAAAAATTCGACAACGATACTCGCGACATTATGTATATAATTTTCTATGTAATTCAACAAACTATCAAAAGAAATTCGTTTTTTAATTATATAGATGAATGATAATGAGACGATGAGATGAAGAGATAAAGATAAAGAAAAAGATAGAGAAAGGGAGAGGTAGAAAGATAGAGAAAAAAAAGTTTTCGTCGTAATCCCAAGTCACATAAAAGTCAGTTAATTAATCTTACGATCGTAACGACTTTTTTATTATTTGCAAAAAAAGGAAAGAAAGAAAAGAAAAAGAAAAAATAAAAGAGAGAGAGAAAAAAAAAAAGAAAAAGGTAAGCTCGCGGCGATCCTTGAAGCTGGAAGATTAACGCGATATATATCTTTAGAAATAGTTTCCCTTCCGTTTAATAAATGTGTGCGCGTGTGCGTACGCGCGTGTGTACGTGCGTGTGTAAAAGAGAGAGAAAGAGAGAGAGAGAGAGAGAGAGAGAGAGAGAGAGAGAGAATGGGCTACGCCCACACCTGTTCGTAGAAGAAAAAAAAAAGAGAAGAGAAGAAAAGAGAAGAGGAGAAACGAGCAACGAAGAAACCTGATTTCAGAGACAAATTCAAAGCGTGTCTAACGCGTTAAAAGATAGAAACGTTGTGAAGGAGGAAGTGAGAAAAACGAAGGAACATAGGAACATAGAAACGAACGAATAGAACGAAGGTTAAACGAAGGGAAATCGAAACGAAATGCAAAACTCTTTCGTACTTGTTATTCACCTTCGGTTCCGGCACGTACGTTATTCCATATGGAGACACGTGAAAGTTCGATTAGCTGGATTGCTTTGGTTCCTAGACACTAAACTTTGAAACAGTCTACGAAACGAATCAACGCGACACTCAACTGACCGACACTCTTTTCAATAATTTCTAATACTATATATATATTTTTTTTTTAATTGTAAATATTAAATTATAAATTTTCTAATACTATATATATATATATATATTATTCGTCTTTTATTTTTTCCTTTTTTATCTTTAATTAAATATTTGCTTTTGTATTTGGATTCATATTTTAATATTACATGTAAAGCAATTTGATATATAGAGTATTATACTTGTATCATATGTTTCTTATTTGTCATTTTCTTTTCCTTTTCTTTTTTCTTTTTTTTTTTTTTTTAGCTTTAATTAAATATTCATTTTTGTATTTGAGGAATTTGCTTTAGATTTATTTTTTAAATGTACGTGTAAAGTCATTTCCTATATAAAAAAATTATACCTATACTATTCGTCTTTTATTTATAATTCTTCTTTTTTAATCTTTGATTAAATATTTGCATTTGCATTTGCAGAATTCGCTATAGATTCATTTTCGATAGTTACATAAGTCATTTTTGTATTTAAAGAATCGTATATATAATACATTATTTGTCTTTCTCTTTTCGAATAATAACTTTCTTTCGCGCTTGAAAAATTCAATTCAAATTCATTTCTAATACATTTTCCTTTTTTAGTTTTACAAAGGATTTATATTTCGTTCGTTTCCGTTATTTCTTTTTTTTTTTTTTTTTTTTTATATTTAAATTAAATATTTGTTTTCACTATTTTGCATAGCAGATTATATACGATTTGTCTCCTTTCTTTCTTTTTTTCTTTCAATAAGTATTTCTTTTTTCTATTTGAGAAGATTAATTCATAACATTCTCTTTTAATTTATTTTCTATATATAAACCCTACTCGATTTGCATTTTCTGTTACTTTTTTTTTTTTCTCTTTGGAGATAATTTATTTCATATTTCAAAAAATTCGTCATAAATTTGCTTGAAATTAATTTTCTCTACCGTGAGCATGTCGCTTTCTATCGTGGATTATATACCATTTGTCTCCTCTTTCTTGTTTAATAATCATTTCGTTCTTTCATTTGAAAAGTTCAATTCAAATTCGCATCCAATTCATTTCCCCTACTCGCATAAATTATTTTCCGTTGCAAACGACATTTCGATTTATAATATTTCTTTTTTCTTCTCTTTTCCATATCTTTTTTCTCTCTTCTCTTCTCTTTCGAGAAATAATCATTTATTTCTAATTTTTTAAAAAAGATCCATCATAAATTTGCTTCGAATAAATTTTCTCTATATTCGAAGAATATTAAACTTCCTGTCATGGATCACGTACGATTAGTCGACTTCTGTTCCTTTCTATCTTTTCTATCTTTTTTTCTCTTTCTTCCTTTTAAATCAACATTTCTCTCGTATCTCCGAAACATTCACTTTAGATTCCATTTTAAACGAATTTTCTATATACGTGTACCAAGAGCTTTGTACAACGAATCGTATACGGGGTGAACTCGAAAAAGAATATTCTTCATTAACTTTAACGTCATTTTCTTCTACATCGCAAAAGGACATCATAAAGAAACACGAAAATTGCTCAAAGAGAAGACAAGAGAAGAGAAGAGAAGAGAAGAGAAGAGAGAAGAGAGTATGAAAGAGGGGAAGAAGAGGAGAGATGAAGAGGAAGAGGGGAAAGAGGGGTGAGAGAGGGGAAAAGAGGGAGAGAGAAGCCGAGACATCGCGAACGTTCTCGCGTAATACCGGCTTAATATTCCGGCCGACGAAACGACCCGATTACGAAAGCATGTTGCAAGATACCTGGTAATTCGATAATAACGTACGTGGCTTTACGTACTTACTTACTTATATGCACATACACATACAGATAGAGATAGGTATACACAGATAAACGCATAAATGAGTGAACGTGTAATAAGAACGACAGAACGTTGACGGAATCACCTCGAAGAACTTTCGAAATTCGAATCCGAGGTTTTCTCACGTTGACGAGCCACTTCGTTGAAGGATAATCCATGATCAAGATTACGTGATCGATCGTTAAAGAATAAATAATATTATTTCTAATATTTCGGTATATATATATATATATATATATATATATATATGGTATTATGTATAATAGTTTTTGATAAAATTGATAAAAATTTAAAGGGTCGTTCGCTCGCACGTTTCTTCGTATTTCGTGGACATCGAGTTTATATCGGAGATGCTTGAGATTTTTGGCGGTCATCCAAATAAAATGAGAGGTACAAGTTCTCCACCATCTTCATCTTTATATACATTTATATTTGTATGTATGTATATATATATATATGTATATTGTACACACACACACACACACACACACACACACACGATGATTCAGTCTATCGAAATGTAAAAATATTTTCTATTTAAAAATTTTCATATATATATATATATATATATATATATATATATGTATATATACACAAATTTTATATCTATACACACACACACATACACACACATATATGTAAAGAAAATGATAAGGAAATATTCGATATAATAATTAACAATATGACGTTATATATTCACATAATATGTTAAATATTGGTATCATTCGTTTCGTTTTAATATAAACGGATACGAAGTTCTTCGAGCTAGTATAAGTTAAAGAACGGATGGTGAAAATCGTTATTAAATTCTTTTCTCTTTTTTCTTATTTTTTCAATTTTTTTTTTTGTTTTCATATAGGATGAAAGGAAGACAGAGATACACGGAAGGAATAACAGAGGATAGACGATTCTTGATCGTTCTCCAAAAGGTAAACGAGCCGCGAGGTCGCGTTCCTCTTGCTCCGTTCTCCGGTCGTCGTGATGACCTTGAGGCTCGTTTCCCTGTTCCGCATTCTAAAAATATTTACCCGCTCGAAGGGTTTGCGCCACGATAGACGCCCGAGATCATCCTATCTTTTCTTTGTATTATTCTTCGTATTTCTCTCTCTCTCTCTCTCTCTCTTTTTCTTTTTTTCTCACTTTCTTTCGATATCGTTTGCAATAAAAGTTTCGATTTATCGAAGACGACTCATATGATCCAATATAATTTTACTTGAATATATATATATATATATATATATATATATATATATTCGATCTAAATAGAAGATCATAACATAAACCCTAATCAGTTTTATTTGACACTAAAACTATCGACAAGTAATTCCAATATATCATAAAAATTATATCTCATATATCTATGTATCTCAGAAAAAAAAAGAGGAAAAAGAAAACTGAATGACAGGGAGAAAGTTATGTATAAAATTAATCATATTCTTACAATAAAAAAAAAAAAAAACTTTATAATTAATTCTTCGAGGGAGGGAGAAAACCGAATAACGTAATGTAAAATAGAAATTTGTATAACAACTGTAGAAAAAAAAGTTTGACCAATCGGTAAATCTAACGTCGTTAATCGTGCCCGTTCTTATCTTTCTTTTTTATATTCTTTCATTATTTCTTAACAACGAGCGCAGTGATATTAACAATGATTCACAGTTGGAATTTTAATGGGTTTTTCTAAAGGGTATGATTATTTACAATTTATCACCCATTTCATACGTCGTCGATTGAGCTTGAGGGATTGAGTTGAAAGAAAGAAAGAGAGAGAGAGAGAAAAAGAAAAGAGGAAAAATGAGAAAAAAAAAGGAAAAAAAAAAGAGAGAGAGAGAGAGAGGGAGAGAGAAAGAAAGAAGAAAGAATACTTGGACAAAACCAAGACTAATTATTCGAGCAAATAAGAACGATTCACACTTTCCCACACTACGTTGCAAGGAACGCACACGTTTGAGGAACGTATTAACGTCCGCTACCTCTTGGACGAGGTTAACCTTACGATCGCCTGCCGAGAAACGCACGATGAAGATGTAAGTAAAAACTCTCGCCGATCGCTTCTCGTATCTTCGTGGAAGGTCAACCGGTTTATACCCTCGGACGACCCTGGACGAACGTCGTGGCGCGAATTTTTGAATTCCCGCGACTCCTTGACTTTCCCCGATCGTTCCTTTTTCTTTTTCTTTTCCTTTCGTTTTTCTCCCTTTTTTTTTTTGGTTTTCTTTTTTCGCGAATACAAACGAACAAACGAACGTCCTCGATCGCGGCAAAAAAGAATCGTTCGACTTTGATCCTACGAGATAGACGTCGATGAGATTTTTTTAATTGTTTTTTTCTTCTTCTTCTTCTTCTTCTTCTCTCTCTCTCTCTCTCTCTCTCTCTCTCTCTCTTATTTATTGCAGTTTTTTTTTTTTTTTTTTTAATAAATCTCATAGATACATCTCACGAGTGTCAAAGGATATGCCGAATCATCGGACACGCATTCACGATAGAAATACAATCTTTAAACTCGACGTTTACGAGCAGCACCGCGGCAAATGTAATTAGCAGAACGTCAGGGTTGCGTTTTATTGTATCAACGGTTCGTTCACCCCAACTAGATTTTCCGATCGCTAATAGAAGACGTCCTCCCTTTATTATCGTTGCCTACTTTAAGAAGAATCTCCTAGTAGAATCGTCGACCGTTACCGACTATCCGTACATTTCCGCGTAGCGTGTTTGTCGGTTTCGATAAGAAGGAGAAAAAGAGAGAGAAAGAGAGAAAGAGAGAGAGCAAGAAAGAGAGATACATATACCTGTACATATACATAGATAGAAGCTATATAGGTATATACGGAATACCGTTGGTGAAACCGAAGTAGTCGTCACGCTCGATCGAATCCTAAAAAAAGTGGGCTTGAAAAGCAAAATCTCAGCAGACCTTCCCCCACTTTGTCCCTTGTACAGTGACTAACTTTAAAAGTGAATGTTAACGAGTGTGAATCGTTACTTACAATCGTTTCTCCCACTCTCTCTCTCTCTCTCTCTCTCCCTCTCTCTCTCTCTTTCTTTTTTTCTTTTGTCACGCGAACAGATTAGATTTTGGCGGGTCCTTGAGCCAATATGCAGTTTGGAGGAGACAACTCCGAGTCTCAGAGAGACGAGTGCGTTTGGATGTAACCGAGTCGAGATCCGGTGGCGACGAGATGGTAGAAAGGGTAAAGATAGCGCATTCGTGCAGACGAGCGCGACAGAGACAGAGACAGAGACAGAGAGAGAAAGATGCAAAGCGGAACGGTGAAAGAGAGAAAGATGAAGAAAAGCAAAGAGAGAAAGAGAGAAAGAGAGAGAGAGAGAGAGAGAGAAAGAGATGGCTGGAACATGCAGGAGTAAGGAAGATAGAGAAAGACGGAGAGAGAATGGAGCTCGAGAATGCGTGAGAGAGAGAGAGAGAAAGAGAGAGAGAAAGAGAGAAAGAGAGGCGAGTCAAATGTTAGCGAGTGCACGCCGATGGAACGTCTTTAAGACCAAGGAGGGACTTATATAAGAAAGCAAGATGGCAACCGGTTGTCCCTGAGCCCCACGACCACGCCATGTCGATTTGCCTTTATTTCGCACATTTTTATCTATTTTTCGTACGCGCCAAAAAAGTCAAGTCGGTAACCAGTTCGCCGGAATGGCGCATATGGGTCGTTCTGGGTCTGCTATTGCCCATGATTTTTCTTCTCCCTCACCTCCTCTCCTCTCTACCCCTTTCTTTTTTTCTTCCCCTTCTCACCCACCAAGCACATTCGATGAAAAAAATACATGTTTATAAACTTAAGAGTCTTTTCGTCTACTCTGTGCCAACTCTTCGAACCACCCTCCACTCTCCACCCTTTCCTATCTTCTCTTACTCTTTGTCCAGCGAAAGGACAAAAAAAGAAAAGAAGAAAATAAACATTTTGGAACGATCCTCGAAGCATCGCGACTTTCCTTTCGATTGGAATTCCGATAGATCGTGCAGCATTTGTATTTTACTTTTCATAAAAGGAATATCGGCATAGAACGTGTTCAATGACCGATGAAAGTCGTTATCCGATAAGTATCACCGATCGTTAGGTTTACGAACTCGTCTATCCATCGATAAGATAAATCTCGATAATAGTATTGTTTACGTATTGTGAAATTTATAAATGGTAAGGCGTCGTGAAGACTTTAATGAATTTTCGAGAAATGAGAAGTATAGTCCGCGCGATTTGTTTTAGAAATGATTACATTTGTCATTGATATATCATTGATTTCTCAAACTCTATGTATTTTCTCCTTCTCTCTCTCTCTCTCTCTCTCTCTTTCTCTTATTCGACTTTTTCACGCTACATTGGAAACACGCATAAGTTTCAAACGAGCACACAGCTGAGCTCGTTAAACTCGAATGAACGAATGACACAACGAATGAACGAACGAACGCATTTAACGAGTATCGAATGTGCGATTGTAATTTTCGTATGAACGCCTATCGGACTCAGAATCCCGATGACGTAATATTCAAATAACAATTCTCTCTGTCTCTCTCTCTCTCTCTCCGTCTAGCTCCTTTTTTCTTCTCTTTTAACTAGCTACGGTGCTCGGCTGCCATACGCTCGTCGTTTGCTCATCGTGTTTGTTCACATGTGACCACAACGACTAAGAGTACACGGTATGTCATCGTCGTCGAGCAGAGAAGAACTGCGGCAAACGAATGCTACTCCTTAAAGTCTATCAAAACGATCAACTATCTTCGTTTATATCAAAGCATCGATGCTGAGTCGATGTTGGATCGATTTGATAAGTGATATATAATTGAATATAATTACCTCGATAAAATGAATATAATTTTGATATACGAGTTATATTTTTAATTAAAAAAGTTTTACGATGGATTTATGCGGTAACGTTAACGGCGGTCATTTCAAGACATAAAAAAGCAAACAGAACTTGGCGCCCATCATCTCTCCATCACTCAAACGATATAAATTTGTAACAAGTATACGAGTAATAAATATTTTCAATCGATATCTGATTGATCGGTATATAATTTAATTTTTATTTCTTTATTGATCGGTATGTAATTTAATTTGTATTTTTAACGAGGGTGCTTTCAAAAAAAAAAAAAAAAAAAGATTTGTAAAACTACAGGCAATCCTTGAAACCATATTAATTACTTAACTTTAATATTAATCGCGATTTATAGAATAATATTTTTATCGTAATCGCTTTTATTGAATTACTTTTCGTAACATTGGAATGGATTAATTATTTAATCATTTAATCGTTAATGATATTTTTACAATTTATTAACTATCAATGAAGTTTATATTTAGTAGAGTTGTATTGTCTTATTGTTATTAACATTTAAAAATTAATCGTGGCGATAAGTTTAATGAAAATGATTCTACGTGGTAGGTCGTCAATGATTTTATGTTATAATAAAACGATACAATGATATAGTCTATCTACGGAGTAATTAATCAATGATTCATGAATAAAAGCGATTCGTTGTTTCCACGGAATAGTTCGTAAATGATTCAAAGCATGATTTACGAAGGATCCTGCCAATTATCGAAACTCACACATCGAAACGAATTATTTCTGAAACATTCAAAATTTAAAAATCATTGAATGAATGTTTTATTACAAAACAAAATTTACGAATATTCCGTAGAAGATATTTATTGATCGTAATTCTAACTTTAATTCATATGCAAATGGCGATAAAGAAACGATAAAAACAGATACACATAGATATAAAAAAAAGAAAAAAAAAAAAAACATTAATTTAACGACAATCACAAATTAGAATTATTTATTATTAATTCAATGAATGATTATATAGATAATTTCAACGTTTATTTTCGATCGATAATGAAATATGTCAATAGAAATCTTTAATCGTTAATTATATGAAATATTGCAGGACATTATTGCGAGATAATTTAAGAACTATCGATCGCTTTGATGATAATCTACGATAGATACCAATGTGACTATATTTTTTCACAATGATAACACGTGTTATCTTCGCAATACTTCATCCAATAGATGATATATATATATATATATATATATATATATATATATCGTTCTCGATCTATCGAACAAGATAATTCCGTGAAGAATGATAGTTATCCGATAGTTACTCGATTACGATGAAAATATCACAAAATATTATTATCAAACTCGTTCGTTATCGTGCAGTAATTCAGCATCAATTAGGGATTGATAAGTTTAAGCTTGCCCAATCTTTTACGAAGAAGACTTAGCAGACCATTTTTTTCGGACTTTAACATAATTTTTTTGCACTCTTCCTGTTTCTCTCGTCTTCGTCAAAGCAG
>NC_057693.1:1326952-1331952 GCF_014466175.1 Vespula pensylvanica
TAAGAATATCATCGTAAAAAAGAATATTTCTTTGATAATAAATTTTCCAGTTTTATGCTAAATTATACAACAATTTTCAAATATAACAGAATGCTATTTCTATGATAATAATTCTACTTTAATTTAGTATCAAGAAATCTCATCGCGAAGAAAAACAATCTATCGGATAATAAGTTTCCCAATTTTAGTTTTTAAATAATAATTCATATAACAATCTATATATATATATATATATATATAATCTTTATTTTATAATAATCAATTTTCTTTCAAAGGATTTGAAAAATTGCCTAGCGATAAATAATCATTCAATGAAAATCTTTTGCATTCAAACCATTTCGTCCATTACTTTCGAAAATTTTATTATCTCACATGCAAAAGATTATAAAGAAAACTATTGACAAAATTCTTAAACATTAGTTCCATTAAATATGTCTTTTATAGCGATGGTTAAATATTTGACAGAGCCCTTATAAATTAAATCTAAATCTGAAAGCAAACGTATTCAAAAAAGGAAAATCTTTTCCAAAGAACATCTGCACGTTAGCATATGGTCATTGTTTGTCGGTTAACTTTCTTTTCCCTTTTATTTTATTTTATCTCTTTTATTAAACTATTACGATTTGTCCTGATTGAAGTCGTAAATTATACGTTTGTACTTACCTATAAATGAAAAATATGTCAAACTTATTGATTTCTTATTCTTAATAAATCATCTGAACTTTCTCAAACATATCCTTTCCTTAATTCTTCTTCGATCGATCATTGCTTTTGTAAACTATAAAAAAGAAGTACGTAATTTTGATCAATTATTTAATAATATTACATAATCGAAGATAAATATAAGAGACGATAATAATAATAATAATAATAATAATAATAATAATAATAATAATAATATTAATAATAATAATATTAATAATAATAATAATAATAATAATAATAAAACAAAGGATAAAGGATTGGAAGGGACGAATGCTTTCCATTGCTCTTTATCCGAGCATTTTTTGTTTCTTTGCTTTTTGGTAATACGAATTTTTGGTTAAAAAAAAAAAAAAAAAAAGAAGAAGAAGAAAGAGAAAGAAAACAAAAAACAAAAAAACAAAAAAAAAAACAAAACAGCGTTACCAGTTCGGTTAATTTGTAATAATAAAATGTATTAAATAAGTTGTGTATTGTTGGCAATACTTATCAAACTACACATTTTCTTTCGTGATACACATGAGACTTGTTTTGCGGAGTGCGATCATCATCAATCGTTCAATTTGTGTCGTTTATCTTTCTTTCTTTTTTCTTTTCTTTTCTTTTTTTTTTTTTTTTTTTTTTTTTTCTTAACAAACCAAATCGAAAAAAAAATGATCGGGAAGGTTCAGCGCACGCGCGCGTTATCGGAGATGGTAGCATTAGCATCGTTGGAAAACGAACTTAGAAGAAAAACGTGAAAAAAAAAAAAATAATAAAAAGAAAAAAGAAATGGAGCAAAGCAAAAAAAAAAATGGCGTCGAATAAGAAAAATCTCGCATTTGTCGTCACACACGCACACATATAAGCATACATTTCAACATATGTTTTTCGTTTTCTATCTTTCTTCCTTTCTACGCAAACGCAAAATTAATTACATCTATTGCGAAACGCCCAATTTTTTTTTGACATATGTGTAAATATGCAAAAGAAAAAAAAAAAACAAAAAATAAAAAATCAGAAGATATTTCGCTCTCGTCATAATCTCTTTGTTATATTATATTCTATATATATATATAGTATATATATATATTATATATATAAATACACATATATTAATATATTCATACATATTAATATAATATATATTAATATATATATATATTACTTATATATATATATATATATTTCGTTCGAACGTTCTTCTCTATTCCACATTCACGTGCGTTAGACCTTCCCAAATAGAATATTAACTTCCTGATTTTCCATTTTTCTACGCGTATTTATGTATATGTATGTACTTTTTGTTTTATCACTTCTATGGTCCCATCGTGGAGAATAGACCGAAATCGTTCGAGTAATCGCAGGGCACATCTCACGGTACGATTTAAATGGAATATTTCAATCGATCTTCATACGGTGATCTAAATATCGTTATATGTGCATTCACCGAACAAAAATATTACAATAACAATGATAATATTATTAATAATAATAATAATAATAATAATAATAATAATAATAATAGCAACAAAAATGCGATCTTGATTCGTTTAGAGCCGAGGATATTGAAATAAAGCGGGGATGAACAAAAAAGAAAAAAATAATAATAATGATAATCATAATAATAATAATAATAATAAGAAGAAGAAAGCAATTTTTTTCTTTTCTTTTTTTTTTTTGGAAAAGATGAAAAAAACTAAAATGACGATACCGTAAAGAAAATTCCAAATTTTTCGTACCGTCGATAAAAAGCACGTGATATTGAAATTTGTTTCTCGAACGATTTTTGTCAGCCTATCAATTGGCTCTCGCGCTCATATATATATATATATATATTTATTAATTAATTTATATATATATATGTGTGTGTGTATACTTTTTTTGTTGTCCTTTCATTTTCTTTTTAGTACGTATCACACCGAAGACGCACGTCGTTCGTTCGTTCGTCGTACATTCTTTTCCGTTTAATCTCCCTTTATACAACTTTTGCAAGTTGATATTGTATCTCGATGTTCGTCGGTAAATTATATGAAAAGGAAAAGAAGCGAAAAAGAAACAAAAACAAAAAAAAAAAAAAAGGAAAAAGAATAAAAAATAATAAAAAGCCAACGAAAGAAATTCTATCGTCGCAAGAGACGACGAACATATCACAAAAAGTTAAACGTAGCAATTATTTATCGTTAATCGTATTATAATGTGTACGCTTTTTTCTTCCTTCTTAACTCTCTTCTCTCTGTGTTCTCTTTGAAAATCATTGAAAAATCGACGTTTACGAAAAAAAAAATTGGGAACACTTCGATTACGAGAAATCACGAACTCACGGAGAAAAGGGATGCAAAAAAAGAAAAAGAAAAAAAAATATCAAAAAAAAAAGACTGGAAATGAAGATTTGAAAGGATTTTTACCGTACGTCAATCGAAGTCTATCGAGAAAAAAAAAAAAAATAATAAGCACGAGAAGAGCGAGAAATGAGAAATAAGGAAAAGAAAAAAACAAAAACGAAAATGGAGCGTAACTGCATAACCATAATAATATAATTATTATTAATAATAATAATATAATAATAATATAATAATATTAATAATAATAATAATAATATAATAATATTAATAATAATAATAATTATTATTATTATAATAAAAACCGCCGGCTTTTCCGGCCGAGAGCCAAGAGATCGACCTGCGCAACATTTTTCTTTCTTTCTTTCTTTCTTTTTTTTACATCTTAACGCGTTACACATATATATATACACACACACACATACATACATACATACACTCATATTTATATATATATATATATATACATGTGTATATATATATATAACGCATTATTATGTTTTGAGAGAACGCAGTATAAAATATTGTATAAATATATAAATACTTGATTGAAAAAATAAATATATTAAATTAAAAAAGAGACGTACACGTAAAGTATATTATATTTATTATTAATATTATATTTAATATATATAAGAGTGTAAGAAGGGAATGAGGAAGAAGGATCAAGTCTATAACGGAAGGGTAAGTAAAGGCGAGTGTGGGTGGAGAGAGGGAGGACTTAGGGGAGTTAAATCGAAAAATTGAAAACACTAGAAAAACGAGATGGGAAAGAAGGGGAAAAATATTGTATATGCATGTATTGTATGTTCGTGGATATGTTAGTTGCTCGTGTCGTGTATATTGTGTCGTTTATTGTGTCTTGCGCAAAACTTGGACCGCCGTTTTGATTTAAAAATTCATCAATGAAAAGACAAATTTGTGAAACAATGATAATGATAACGATTATGATTATAATAATGATTATGATAATGATAATGACGACGACGATGATGATGATACTGATATTGATAATAAGGATAATAACGATAATAGTAAAGAGGAAGAAGGATTAAAAAGATAAAGAAAACTAGAAAGGAGAATACGAGTAGATAGGAATTGAAAAACGAGATCAAAATTTCGAGCGAGCGCAAATTGAATTAAATATTGTGTTATTTGTTTTTTCCATCACATAGATATATCGTCTTTCTACTGATAACGTATATAACGTGGCTTTCGTACGCGTTTGCGCGCATCGCTCGTTGACGTTCTGCCAAAAAAGATTGTTAACGCGATATGAAAAAAGTGAGCAATGACGTTAATAAAAGTAATTAATAGCGGTGGTAGAAGTAGCAAATCAATAGTAATAGTTATAATAATAGTGGTATAGTAGTAATAGTAGTAGTAGTAGTAGTAGTAGTAGTAGTAGTAGTGGTAGTAGTAGTAATAGTTATGTAAAAAAAGAAAATTAAATAATCATTAAATAATGGGAAATAATTTGAATATATGTGTACATATATACGCGTAATATATAATATATGTTTGTTTCGTGTATATGTTGTGTATGTATTTGTATGCATGTGCGTGCGTGTGTGTGAGTATATGTTGATACGTGTATGTATATACATACACACGTTTGCATGTGTATCTATATAGGTATATAAATTGTATATATCGCGTCCCTGGCACGATGTGTGTGTTTATCCTAGGTGTATGTATGTATACGTCGTATGATCGTGAATGAGCTTTTAAATGCGTCCGGTCGCACATGTCCTCTATGCAAAAACTTCGTCTCTGACTCGGATTATTAATTATTATTTTCTGATAAGGAACGATACGATATTAATCGTGATAATCGTTCGCTTATCGACGATGGCGGATAAGGGTAACACGTTATTATTACCGTGATATTTGAAAATAAACGGTAATAAAATGTACCACTTCGCGTTTTCTAAATATTAATAATAATAATATAATAATAATATAATAATAATAATA
>NC_057693.1:1336952-1341814 GCF_014466175.1 Vespula pensylvanica
AATTTCATCATTTTTATCTCTCGAAAAGAGATATTAAAAATTTTCAATCGACACACGTTTTTATAAAACGAGATACGTGTGTTGTTAGTTTTTGTCTTTCTTTCGATCGCGCGAAGAAACAACATACAGAGCGATAGAAGGGAGAGTTTTAGATCTTAAGGTTGTCGAAGTCACCTAGGGTGCTGCTGATCCTGTTGAATACAGGCAACCTTGACTCTGCGTTAGGCGATAACGGTGAGGGTGTTCTTGGCGTGATCTCGTCTGAACCGAGTGGACTGCAAACGTTCGTACGTGGACTTGGAGTTTGTCGTGTAGCGAGAAGCCCAAAATCCTGACCGAAGCTGAAAGGTGTTGTTGGTAGATTGTTGTTTACGTTAGCTTGCTGCGTCGAGTCGTCGCTGAA
This sequence comes from Vespula pensylvanica, assembly GCF_014466175.1. Classification (NCBI taxonomy): domain Eukaryota; kingdom Metazoa; phylum Arthropoda; class Insecta; order Hymenoptera; family Vespidae; genus Vespula; species Vespula pensylvanica. The sequence continues at coordinate 1,337,356 of NC_057693.1, forward strand.
GAAACTTGCCATTGAGTTAGTAGGAGATTGGCTGAGACTTGAGGACGGCGAGACAGAGTCCGCCGTGCTACCGAGGGAAAATGTCGGGCTGAGGTTGAGCGGTTTTGGCCTGGTAGCACCAACGATGGAACTCCCACCGGCAGCACCGTTAGCACCGGCCGTTTGACGATGATGGTGATGATGATGGTGATGCTGATGTTGGTGATGATGTTGTTGATGATGTTGTTGATGATGATGGTGGCTCGAGGCAAGACTAAGAGAATTTGTTCGTAGCAAGGGCGGTGGTGTAAAGGCAGCGTTGGCCGTGGTGGCAGCCAAACTTAGAGAATTCGTTCTCATTAGATTCGGTGGTGAATTGGCAGCTGCTGCTGCTGCGGCTACCGCAGCTACTTGGGACGAGCTAGCGGCAGCTATCTGTTCCAAGAGGCCGACGCTAAGATTGGCGGAATTGGCGGCTGCCGTGGCTGCGGCTGCGTTACTAGGTGCGTTCGTAGCAGCACCGGCTGCTGCTGCTGCTGCTGCGGCTGCTGCTGCGACTGCTGCTGTACTGGTGTTACAGCCGTTGCTGTTACCACCGGTGACACCACCGGTATTACCACCGGCCGCGGCCGCTGCTGCGGCTGCCGCGGCTGCAGCCGCTGCACCCAACAACGGATTCAAACCCATGATGTTGGGCTGCGATGAGCCTAACTGTGCGCTCACCTTCTGATTGTGTATACGAGCCTCCTCGAAGTTGTGAATAAAGTGGCACCGCGGTCCGTACGGGCAAAATCCAATCGTATGGAAGGTACGACACAATTCTGTTTTATATTTCGGATGACGAGCCAAATTTCGTAGCTCGCTGTATCCATGAGCGAACTGACACTTGTCTCCGTATTTACAGGCTCCACTTTCCTCGAACGGCCGACAAAGTTCCGTCTTGTAACGAGACGTTGGCTCGCTCGCGCTCCTGTCGAGTTTACGATGTTGCTCGATCAATGTAGTCACTAAAGAAGTGTAGCTACGACGTAAAGGTGCGTGACCTCCGTTCGTGCCATTGTTGTTGTTTGCCGATGATACCGACGTTGCATTGCTTGTACCCGTGTCCTTGCTCTTCGCGGAGCTCGTGTTCTGTAAAAAAGAAACATGGAAAAATATCGGTTAATATCTGTGTCTCTTTCTCTTTCGATAAAACGCAAGTCAGCAGCCACGCAACGGCCGTCGCAACGATTACGCTACTTGTTTGGAAGATAAAAGGGAAAAAAATAATAATGAATATATAATAATAATAATAATAATAAATAATAAATTTACTGGACCTCGCCAACGATTACTACATCAGTTACGCAATCTATGACCCGATAGCCATCATATTTAAAAATAAAATCACATTTTTTTCATTCTATGGTATTTAAAAGACGGAAATCGCTAAACCAGCAGCTCTATCTCAAAGAAAATTGCTCCGTTCAAGGTCCTCCTCCTATCTAACTGTCTATCGGAAGCATCAATCTTTTCTAAATAACGGTGCTACTTAGTCCTATCCATTGATAGTAAAAGAACGTGTGCTTAGTAACTTCCTGAAGATTGTTCTCGTTAATTACATTCCTACTCGTAAGAAGAGATGAGAACTTGGGATCGTTAATTCACGTTTCAGGACACTAAAGATAAACAGATATGGCTCGGATGAGTCTTAATCAGGATTAAAATTACTAAAGATGGGATGAGATTAGAAGGGTTCTATTTAACTCTCTTTAAAAGCTACCTAAACGAAAAGATCTCCTCTACCTTTTTTTCTGTCCATTAGGCTTGAAATATTTTTACTCCAATTTCAATGTATAACTCTTAAGATATTTTTACAATTATTACATTTCTTACTAAATGTTACTATAGTCTCATCCAACGTTGAATCCTAATTATAGTCACCCAACAAAATTTTCCTTCAATTAAAAATTCTATATGAACGTAACATTTTGATAATTTCATTTACGATAGTTCTAACAAATTTCTCCATATAACTTTAATAATAATTAAAAAAAAAAAAAAAAGAACTATAATTTCCATAACAGGTTGAAATATCGGTGGTAAGTTGGTTATTCGATTTGTTCCGTACAATAATAGTCAAACTCCGCCATATTAACGAAAGATAAATTTCAAAATCTTCATACACAGGATCAGAATTATCAGTATTACAATAATTAATCGAACATATGTCATCCCGTAGAGCGAACAAAAAGATACTAATATAGTAAAAAATTAAAAATGCTAAAAACTCTTACGATCAAAGGGGTTGAAAAAAGTTATGACATTAATCTCGATTTTTCAAACAATTATGAAAACCAAAATAATGTTAATACTGTTACAAATATATCGATCACGATCTATATAGATTTGATTGAATTTGATATATAATACATATTTTTTTTTATATAAGTTTTATCTTCGTTCTTATTGATTCTCATATTGACTTTACGAAACTGCTAACGTGTATGAAATTCTGTTATGAAATCGATATGAACATTCGTTAATTATTCATTTATGCCGACGTCGCCATTTTTTAAACGAGTAAACTTAACAAAAATTTATCGTTTTCGAAGTAATTGCAATGCAGAAGACATTCATATCCGAAATTTTGTTCTTTTTCCCCTTTTTTTTTTTATTTTAGAAATTTAGACAAATTTTTAAACTGTGAAAGAGTTTTAAAACAAATATCTATTGTTCAAACGCGTACTAAACTTTCTTCAAAATGAAGAAATATTGAAAATTGATATAATATTTTAATTCTAATTGAAACTAAAACCGATATGAACGAAGATAACCGATTCTCGTAACTGGTTCAGTAATAATTAAAATCTTCAATACTTGTATGTTTTAAATACCAGTATTTTGCTCAGTAAATTAAAACCGGTATTATACCAATCGTTACTAATAAAACTAATAAATACGATATTATTACTGAAAATTGAAAAAAAAATATCGATAATTATTTCAATTTTTCTATTGCAAACACGATCGATTAAAACGAAGACATTTTTCTTTCTCAATAATTTAAAACAAGTAAAAATATATTTAACAATCAACTTGTTAATCCCAAGTATTAATATGTCGATATCTAAGAATATAATCAGATGAATTATATCTTAATAGTAATAACACGTATTTAGAAGATGAGAATTTTTCTATATTAAACTTATGTTGCCTATGATTAGAGAATAATTATATATAATTCTTGAAAATTTTTTATTGTTTTACTACGAAATTTTTTAATATTCTTTTTTGATCGTCTTTATAATAAGAAGTGAAAAACTATTCCCCATAATAGTGAGAAGTGGGAAGGTTCATGGCGATCTTGTGGTAACCAAATGTTTTATGACAATGTGTGATGGATTAGAAGAAAATCAAGGTTTTTTTTTAATCATAAAACAGAACATTTTTAGTTAAATGAATTTTCCAAAAAAAAAAAAATTATACATAAAATAGTATAATACCGTTTCGGTCAGAAACGATATACAATACAATTTGAAACACTTAGTTTTTAGAATCATTTAAAATCCTTAAGACCAATCAAGACAATTGTCCTATTGTTAAAGAACACGAAGCAACGAGGAATTGGAAAAATCCAAATCTGACTTAATAGAAACTTCTAAAATTCGAAAAAAAAGTGAAGATTTCTCTTGAATATATCTGACAAACCCCACATTTTACGGAGTGTTTGCCATTCCCATTTGTCAGATATTTTCTTAGGCTTAGATTAGATTAGAAAGCTTAAAAAAAAAATTTCGAATATTTCGATTTACTTATGTTTATTCTTAAAAAGTTTAGATAAGCTATGAATCAGTATCGCGATTTGCTTACACGTCGTCGACGTCGTCGACGTCATCGTCGCTTTATCAAAGATTAAAAAGTATGTTAAACATTTGAAATTTGAAGGTTTTCCTTTTTTCTTTCTTTCTTTTTTTTTTTTTTTTTTTTTTTTGGATTATAGATAAAGAAAAACAAGCATCCGATTTATCTAGTAATCAACAAAATACTATGAGGATATTGACAGCAACGATGATCGCACGTGTTTTTGTTAAAAAAAAATTTAACGATAGAGAGATAAAGTATTATTGTCATTGAGGGAAAATTCCACTTTGTTGAACAGAGTGTAAATCGTAAAAGATATCGTCTTTGAGAAACTACGAAAATAAAGATCTCTTGCTCCTATCTTTCTTTCTCTCTCTCTTTCTCTCTCTGATTCTCGCCCTCTTCTTTCTCATACACAAACGCACATATACTTACGTACATGCTCGGGACAAAAGTATTAAACGGTGTGATTTATCTCTCACGACGCGAGAATTACGCCATGTTACGTTGACACTTTAAAATCTCAATAAGGCGCTTCAGATAAGACGTGCCATCGTCTAAAGATATATTACCGAAGTTTAAACTTATTGAATTCGAAAAATAAAATGAATAAACGAAAAAGAAACAAAAAAAAAAA
>NC_057693.1:1341914-1342897 GCF_014466175.1 Vespula pensylvanica
GGGACAGGGGACTATCGAGTATCGCGAAACTCGAGAAATCACGCGGAACGCTCGCGGCTCTGAATTTACTCTGGCTTTGAGTTTATCGTCACGTTACAAAAGGCCAACGAAGAATCGTTGTTTCGAGGTTCGGTTCTTAAATGACAACATCGAGAATCGTATTGTCATAATCGACGACGATATAATAAACGCTAGCGATTCCTTCTCCTTCTCCTCCTCCTCCTCCATCATCTCTTCGTCCTCCTCCGTCCTTCTTCTCTTTCTCGTCAACGTATATACGTGCGTGCATGCGTGCGTACATACGTGCGTACACACACATACACATATACACACAAAAGTACATAACGATATAACCACGAGTGGAAATTTCCAAGCTCGGAGATAGGCTGCGACCGACAACGCGGATCGTCAGTCACCGACCGCCATTATATTCACAGCTAATCATCTTTTTTTTCTTCCCTTCCACCCTCCTACCCTCTTACCCTCCCTATTTATTTATCTATCTATCTATCTATCTATCTATCTATCTATCTATCTGTCCGTCTATCTGTCCGTCTATCTATCTACCACCCTTCCACCCTTAACTCACACGATCTCTTCTTCATTCGATTTTTCTATTCGTTTCATCACCATTTTTTTTCTTTCTTTTTCATTCTTTTTTTCAAGTTGCATCGATGTGTGTTCTTTTATAAAATTCACGCGAGGGTATTTCATTTAGCCGTCGTCGTCGTTGTCCTCGTCCATCATAACACAACGACGACGACGACGACGACGACAACGACGACGACGACGTCGTTGTCGTCACCAGACGCATGTGCATTATCTTGCATTTAACGTATTTCTGAATTATTTATATAAGCAATACTTGAGACTAATATACATTTATATACGCATTTCTTTATATGTGTACATGTCTTCTTATCGACATGTCGATGTACATATATATATATATATATATATATATATATATATATATATATATA
>NC_057693.1:1342990-1355490 GCF_014466175.1 Vespula pensylvanica
ATGTATGTATGTATGTATGTATGTATGATATTGATAGGAGTCAGCCATATTTTATACCGACAATTTTTTTCTTTTTTTAATCTTTTCGTGGTGGTCAGCAGAAAGATACTAGAGATAGAGAAAAGGGGGAAAAAGAGAAAGAGAGAGAGAGAGAGAGAGAGAGAGAGAGAGAGAGAGAGAGAGAGAGAAAGAGAGAAGAGAAAATCTATCAAAATTCCAAAGAACTCGAAGAAAAGCATGTATGTAAATACATAGGACATACATACACATACACACATGTATTTGCATTAGCGAGAAGGATGGAAACGATGGATTGATCCAGGTATTCTCGGCGAAAGACAAATATTAGAATTTTTCCAAGTTTCTTTAGCTTTTTTCTTTTCTTTTCTTTTCTTTTTTTTTCTTTTTTTTTTTCTCCTTCAACGTAAAGAAGAAAACATTGTATTATCCTTGCGAGGATTTCGAACGACCTTTCAAGAAGATATGCTAAATCGTGCAAACGTTTGCTCATTTATTAACGAGCTTAAAACACCACGTGTCGCGCATGATAAAATATATAGAGGTACATATAACGCATACACACATACAAGCATATATATACATACATACATACATAAATATGTATAAATTATAATAAAGAACGAGAATGTTAATCACGTTCCAAGTATATTCCACGAATTTCTATGCGTACCGTTGAAGATTACGTCACGTGTCTCGATGAATGTGTTTTATCTTATATACAATGAATAAAATAAAGTAAAAGAGAGAGAGAGAGAGAGAGAGAAAGGGATAGAGAAGAAAAAAAAACGAAGAAGAAAGACAGGAAAAGGACGGGTAAGACGATAATTGAGAAAATAAACCCCCATCCAAATTTTCTCAGAAACGCTGTCTAAAATTCACGATGAGTTTCTGTAGCTATGAATAAGAAAGAGGTAGAAAGAGAAAGAAATAGAAAGAGAGTTAGAGAGAGAGAGAGAGAGAGAGAGAGAGAGAGAGAGAAAGGGAGAGGGTGGGAGGAAGAAGGGGGTAAAAGACACACGTGTTTCGTAAAGTAGCAGCAATAGCATTCGAATAAGCGCATTAACCGCGCTTCGTCTTGTCGTCTTCGATGATTCACCGAACGTTTCGAGCCATCGGACTAGACAGCAGTCATTCTTCTCTTCCTTTAAGATGACTCTCTCTCTCTTTCTTTCTCCTTCTCTTTGTCTCTCTTTCTCTCTCTCTCTCTCTCTCTCTCTGTCCGTCTCTCTCTCTATCTTTTAGTTCTACCACACTTCAGATTTTCCTCTTCGTTCGGACACACACGTGCAAAATGAACCCCGCTGAGACAGCAGAGTGAAAGAGAGGGTGGAAGGGACGGACGAAGGGACAGAGAGGAGAGAGAGAGAGAGAGAGAGAGAGAGAGATATCTTATGTTAAGCGTGTATTCTATGCACTAGACGGAAATAGAAGGAAACTTAGAATTTATTGTACGTAAAGATGGTAAAGAATATTTAAAGATATATTATGTAATAAATATGTACTAATTTATAGTATACATTATTACTAATAGCATACTAAATTAATACCACATAATTATATAATAAATATTTATCTAATATACGTAGGAATATTTGTAATACTCTAACGTGTGCATTTTTCAATATTCTTTAAATATATTTTTAGTATATGAATACTTTTTTATATATGCATAATATACACACTAATCTTTTTAATATTCTAAGAACTTCAAATATACTAAAGATTAATTTAGTATACAATACAATCGTTAATTCTTTATATAAAAATAAAGTATATACTAAAATTATCCTCTTTTTTTTCTCGTCGAAATTGGATAAAGAATAATTGAGATAATTAAATAACAAATATTTGATCGCGTATCGAATATAATATACATACATTTATACCATGCATACATACATACACACGACATACATACTACAGACACATACGCACACACACACACATTGAGGTACTCAGAAGAAACGCGCTGAACCGCACAAAGAACCTCTCTCAAGGTTGCGAGAGCAGTAGCAAGCAAGCAAGCAAGCAAGCAAGCGAGCAAGCGAGCAAGCAGCAGCATAAACGCGCGCACTCGTGCGTACTTACGCATATATGCGCATAAGATGGGAAACGAACGACGAATGTACGCGTGGTGCACTGCCCGTCGCTCGTATATTTTTGCTCTCTTCCACGCTGCTTCTACTTCGATATCCAAGGAGAAATATCTCCTTGGTTGCTTTTGCTTGCTCTCTTCGCCCACTCGTATTCGAGCTTACAAGCTACATGCATATATGCACGCACACGTCCGTACATATACACATACATACGTGCATACATAGGTTCATACATAGATTCATACATAGGTTCATACATAGGTGCATACATAGGTGCATACATAGGTGCATACATACGTATTAGCTATTTTCTCTTTCTCTCTCTCTTTTCTTCCTTCTTTTTGTTTTACTTCGTACACGAAATGCACGTTTCTTTATCTTTTTTTTTTTTTTTTTTTTTTTAGTCATGTTCTAATAATTTAAAAAATTGTAAAATAGCAATTTGAAATATTACTTTTTTTTTTTTTTTTTTTTTTTAATCAAAATTCGAGGGAATGAAAAATATTGATTTTATTTATGAAAAGCTCATGATCGATAAAAGATCGATGGAACGATCGAGATTTTATGAGAATTATTTGAAGATCGTAATGAAGTTGTTGCGTTCGCTACGCTTTCTTTCTTTTTAATGTAAATATGTTTTTTAAGGAGAGAAAAAGAAAGAGAAAGGGAAGAATATTTCACGATATGAAATGTGCTTTGTAACATTTTAAAGTCGCCGATGCGTAATACGAATTTTTTGACTTTTGAAGTTCGAAGAAATCAGATAAAGTTGATTTATTTATGAAAAGTAAACGTATGAAATATTTCGCGATATAAAACTTTATCGCATTTTCGAACTCGAAATAGTAAATTTTTTTATCTAATTTTGTGGAAATCAGATAAAATCGAATTATTCGCGAAAAGTGAATGACGGGACGACGATCAGGAGTAATAAAAGAACGTGTGTAAAATTCGCGACGCCCCGAGTTTATTTCACTTTTTTATTACCCTTTCTTTCTTTTATTTTCTTTTATTAGAATCATCGAGGAAAATAGATATTACTTGATTAAAACAGCTAAACGAAGTGGATGAAAAAGAAAAGAAAAAACTAAAAACAAAAAAGATAGAAATATTTACAATCTTCCTCAAATTAAAAAAACAAAAATAAAACAAAAAAAAAAAAAAACTGAGATAGCCAATTAATGCGCAAAAAAAATGAACGATCACACGATCGAAAATGATATACAACGGATAAAAATTACGATAACGTGGACATCTGTGGCATAGTTTTCTTTTTTTCTTTTCTTTTCTTTTTTTTTTTTTTTTCTTTTTCACAAGGATAATCAAGAAAAAAAATGGCCACGACGGCTCGTAAAACATCCGAGAGACGACGACGGTTGATGATATAGTACTTCGTGAAACAAAAAAGAAAAGAAAAAAAAAGAAGAATGAAAAAATGGCGTCGATGATACATGTATCTCGATAGAGGCGGTTGGTACCACCAGTCACCGACTGTACCGCCATCATCATAGTAGTTACCGTAGAGACGAATAATCGTTGTCATCGTCACGATCTCAGTGTAACACGCGTGATCCGCAACGTAAACAACATGACGTTGATATCAGGTGTAACCATCGATCTGATACAACTAACCGATTAAAATAGTTCGAGATAACATGATCGACCGATACTTTTAAATTCGTAACCAGAAAAAACGAATACATTTAATTTCTATTAATTAAAAAATATATACACATATATTATATAATGAATATTTGGTTTGCAAGATTGTTAAGTAAATACGCGTTGTTTTTAGAAATGTGTAAAATATTTTTTAATTAAATACTAAAAATATATTGGTTTTTATATTATATATTTTATATATACACTCTTGCTATATATTAACATATTTATTATTAATAAATATTAGTATACTTATGTATATATATATATATATATATATATATATATATATATATTATAGAATGAATATATTTTGTTTGCAAGATTGTTACGTTACGTGTCGTGTTGTTACGAATGTAAAATCTTTTTTAATGAAATATTAAAAATATTTAATATTACTTTTTATATTATATACACATAATCTTATGTTATATAATAACATATTTATGATTATTAAATATTAGCTCACTTATATATTCATACATATATATATGTATATGTATGTATGATTCAATAAATTATATAAAATAAATATGTAAAAAGCATTAGTATTTTTCTTTGACTAGTTTGAATGTATTAAGAAATTTCGACGAGCACGATCGAGTCCTCCACTATTTAAGTCAGTCGATCGATCGAATATGTCTTTAAAAAGAAATGCACTTTCCTATTGCAGCTATTTTCCCCCCTCCCCTTCGCTTCTCTTTCAACCAACGTCTAGACTACAAGTCACGCCATATAAATCGTATGTAGGAATTGCGACACGCGATGCGTGTCCAATCCGTTCGTACATTCGTTCTCGCGAATCGAATATTCGCATACGAGAAAGATAAAGAGAGAAAGAAAAGATAGGAATACAAAGAAAATGATGACGTTGTCGTTGCAATGAAAAATAAAATAAAAAACAAAACAGAGATAAAAAGAAATAGGGAAAGACCAATTTTGCAATAGAGTGAGTTCACATTACTACTGAAGTTTCAATGAAATTCACGATACTTTCAACATGCGGAATAATATTTATATATAAAAAAAAAAGAAAAGAAAAGAAAAGAAAAGAAAAAGAAAGAACAAAAACGACCGATCAAAGTGCAATCGTAAAAGAGAACGATTAGTGAACGATAATTTCGATTGTTATCGTGTTTTTATTTGTTTGAATCGATCACTGAGACTGAATCAGACTCGATCAGGATACTACCGGAAAATAGTGTATGTACGTTCATGTATACAAAAGGTGGCCTTGTATAACCCTTTATAAAGAAAGCCTTGATAAAGTCTTTAATAATGCATAACATAAAAATGGATCTTGTACAATGGGTCTGACTCGAAGCTATAAACGATTGAACTACACACATGTATATATGTGTATATGTATTTATATAAAGACAATAAATCTAAATTTATTATATATAACATATATATATATATATATATATATATATATATATATATATATAGTTAAATCGTTTATAGCTATGAATCGCATATATAAATACAATATATATGTTATGTTATATACTATGCCATACTACGATATACTATATACAATAACTAAACAATTGATATAATATTCTATTATAATATAACACAATATAGTAAAACAATACTATATTATAGTAATATACTAATATTACTAATATATATGTATTGTTACAATATTGTTATATTATATTATATTATATATTATATTATATATATATTATGTTATATTATATTATCAATAATATAATACACAAAAAAAAATAGAAAAGAATCAGAAAGCAGAATCTTTCGAGAGGAATATCGATAGACATTTTATCGACGAAATTTAATTTGCAAATATCTTATATCGCACTTCGACTTTTCTTTTTCACCCTTATTTCTTACTTCTCTCTCTCTCTCTCTCTCTCTCGTTCATCGAAGAAGAAATAGAAGGAACAAAAGAATCTCGAGCGAAGCGAACGAAGGAACGTTTCGCTTTCCGGTGCAGACGAGCGTATCGCCCCTCTGACTCGCCTTCGCAAGACGGTACATACATAAATACATACATATGTACTTACACATATACATATATACTTATACACATACGTACGTATTTACACATACGTACGTATTTACACATACGTACGTTCTTATACACATCGTACGTACTCACACATACGTATGTACTTACACATATATACATACATATGTATATAACATATATATATATACGTACGTATGTATATTACACGTTTCCCTTTGTGGAACACGGTGACTGCTTTTGCTTCGAGAGTATTCTCTCTCTCTGCCTTATGAACACGACGGATAAGAACTTAAGAACAGAGTCCAAAGAGAAACATTTTCTTTTCCTTTTTTTTTTTTTTTTTTTTGATAATTAAATAATTAAGTAACGTAGAATTAAATATCGATATTTAATTCTACGTTACAAAGTCGAGTTATTTATTATTAACGCGCTGTGAAATAAATTCCTTTATGTTATAATCAAATTTAATTTGTAAATTATTGACGGATTCAAACGTATGTCAAAGATGTGAGATGTAAAAAGGAAAAAGGAAAATTAAATCCTCGGAGACATGCGAGATCGCTCATATGAGAGAAATTATTTAATCACGTATAACCCAATTTTGTGTCTATAAGAAAAAGATAAAGAAAAAGAAAGAAAAAGAAAAAGAAAAAAAAAAACATTATATAATGTGAAAGTTACGGCTATTGCTACGGATATTATATTTATACTAAGTAGTTACATAATATAACTATAATTGGTATTATACTATAGTATTACTTGTATACTATAATATTTTTATATTAACATTAGTATTACTTATATAATATTATTATACCAAGAATTGTTATATTAAAACGTTATATATATATATAAGCTTAGTATAAATAATTATTTATAATCATATATGTACATATATACTTAGTATAGATATAGTATGGATAGTTATCAATATATACTATATGCTTAATACAACATAAGTAATACTACAAGTTTTGTAATTGTTATACTTGCAACTATACGTAATATAGACACGTTTTTTATCTTCCTTACTATACTGCAAACACGGTAACAACAAAAAATAATGTTTTATCAGAAAAAAAATTGTTCATATATTCATTACGTTTTATAATTCTTTTCTTTCATTTCCGGGTTCAGGATCTTTCCTAGTTAGCATATTTAAACAGCTAATATAAACGTTGTTCTCGATGGTAATTATGTGTTGGAGGAAAAGGAATATAAAAGAATAAAACTAAAAATTAAATAAACAAATAAATAAATAAAAATGAAAGAAAGAAAGAAAATTAAATCTCTCAATCATCTCTAGTACGAAACATTAATCAATTCGACTTTTTATTATTCTTTTATCAAGCGAATAAATCATTGTCTACTATTAATTCTATCTCTATTTACCTATCATCTATCTACCTATCTCTTTGTCTCTCTTTTTCTAATTGAACTAAACTACCATCAAAACCGATGATTATCCAAATAATCGACAAAGTATCGATGATATCTTTCCAAATCTTAAATCGAATACTACTATATTTAACGATTTTTAAACTTCGTCGTTTTATTTATTTTTTCTCTTTTACTTTTTTCTCTCTTCTCTTTTAACTTTTCTTTTTTTTTTTTGTTTTCATTGTTAAAGCAAATATACCCTTTATGGTCCCACGGCTGACCAACCAAGCAACCAACCAACCAACCAACCGACCGACCGACCGACCGACCGACCCGACCATGATTTCCTATTATTGGTCGGCCGTTAAAATCGCTGGCTGTGTTTCAGAGATCACGAAAAGTGGTTTTCTGTCTGTTCTCTTCTTATTGAAGAAAGAATTGTCTCGTCTCCCTCGAAATCCGGTTTTCTTTAGTTCTCTTTCCTCTCCTCGTCCGACACATGTTCTTCCTTTTGTAATTCTTACGGTGGACCATTCACGAATCTTTCAAACGAACCAGTTCGAAGCAATTGGACGAAAAAGTGCAAAGAAAAAAAGAAAGAAAGAAAAAAAAAACGAAAAGGAAAACAAAAAGACCAAATCTAACCTCAAATCGTTTAAATTCTCAATTATTGCTTATTTGTTAACCCTATATATAGCATGCCATGTAGTCGCAGTAGACCTTGAAGTTGTATATTTTGTATTTTTCTTTTTTTTTTTATACTTTTATATCATTTTACTGTCAAATAAAAAAATTGTTTTTCTGTCTTATACTATAATATACTATAATATATTATGTATGATATATTATGTATTATAATATATAGTATGATTTGTATATGATACAAATCATACTATAGTATAACACGATGTAATAGCATAATTTAGTATAGATACGCATATTATATTATATAGATATGCATATTATAGTATAGATAATAATATATTGTTATACATTTTATTATTATAGTAATATATAATATATTACATACAATGTCTATAGTAATCGTAATCGTAATCGTATTAGAGTATTTTATAATCGTATAAGATAATCATATTTTGTATATAAGAATGACAAGTAAATTAATTAGAAAAAATTTACTTTGAACCATCTAAACTAAGATAGAAATCTTAGAATCTCCCACGTTTACGCTGCTTACATCCTCGAAAAACAAGAATTTTAATACTCTACGAAATACTATGAAATGCGAAGTAACGACGTGACGACGGATGTAGGAATCAAACGATGGAAATGTTTCTACGTTAACGAGATAGAAAACAAAGAACACATTTAAATGATTCATTTCTCCTATTATATTTATACACACACGAGGAAGTTATTAATCTTTCTTCGAAAATCATTTTGAAAGAGCACGACATTTGAATAATACATTTTATGTTGGAAAATTCATAATTACGATAAAAAAAAAAATAGAATTAAAATAAAATAAAAAATCATTACACATGTATATGTGTATGTACGTATGTATGATACGTGTGTGTGTGTGTGTGTGTGTGTACATTTCTATTTCGAGAAATGTACGAACAGGATGAGTCGTTCATTTGCAAAATCGATTAACACCGCAAAAAAAAATTATATACGTCGTACATTATTTACAATTTAACGATGATTAAAAAAATTTTTTCTTTCATTTGATAATCAAGCTTGAAAGAGCTGAGCTTATTCATTAAAGATATTAATTTTCAATGTAAAAATCTTTTTATTATTAGATATAAAAAGATTAGTCAGATGTAAAAAAAAAAAAAAAAAGAAAAGAATTAATAATAATCCATCGAGTACTCCGCCATAAAAATTTGTTAAAAATTCTAAAAATGGCGTTAATCTTGCTTTGACCTTGTAAATGACGCACACGTATCCATATACATCGATCGAAGATGGCAAAAACAGAAAGTTAGAAAATAAATAAACAATTGGAATCTTCGAAAGAAGAACGCTATTTTACTGTAGAACAAAAGCGTATTATTCGTTTTATTTGTCAAGGCCAAAGTATATTCCCAGAAGTACACGCATTGCATCTCATAAATACGTTACGCAGGTTATCAGACAGTTGCATAAAACAATAGATCGGTCTATTTTTAGACTCATTGACAGTGATATTACAAAAAAAAAAAAAAGAAAGAAAAGAAAAGAAAAGAAAAGAAAAAAAAACGATTTATAAAAATGCACATACATACATACATACATATAAAATCGAAGAAGAAAAAAATGGACAGAGAAAGGAAATCGTAAAAAATTGCAAATTAATTCGAAAGTATCGAAATATCGAAATTTTCGATCGTGATATGTAAGACGATCAAAAAAATAAATAAACAAATTAAAACAAAAAAAAAAATCTAATATGACAAACGTTTTGTCAAGTCGTTAAAAAAATGAATCATCAGAAAGCCTAAAACTAACTAATATATAAGTATACACGATCGCGACAAACGAACTTTCTTATGGGTAAGAAAAGAATTCTTGCGTATATGTATGTGTGTATAAGAGAATGCATGGGTGCACGAGTGCATGCGTGCGCCCACGTATGCGTAAAAGCCAGTCAGTCGTTTTTATGCTTGCACCCATAATACACGTGTGTAATACATATGAACGTGGGGCCTCTCTTATGTGTGTTTCTTTGTCTGTCTCTCTTTCTTATACCTTCGAGCATTTTTTCTCCTTTCGTTATACCAGTAGTTGTGTGTTATATTCTCTCTCTTTTTCTCTCTCTTTCTCTTTCTCTGTCTTCCTTTCTTTTTCTGTTTTACTCTCTTTTCCTCTTCCGACGTTTACCCTTCGTTCTTCTCCACGCATTTCCTTTCTCGTAGAATACTAAAAACGTTGGAACGACGTCTTTCTTCTCGAAACTCGTAGGAAGCTCATGGAAAAGACCGCGAGAATATTTTTTGTTACTTCCTCGTAAGATATACACGCATACATAATATATAATATATATATATATATATATATATATAATATATATATATATATGCATACATGTAACGTATGTAATTATAAAAAAATATATATATATTTTATATATATATTTGTAAATGTATATAATTATAACAAATATGTATATTTTAGATATAGTCTTTTAAATATTACAGAAAAAAAAAAGTTATTAGAAAATTATTAGAAAATTAATTAAAATTACACGAAATATCATCCATCGAAAGAAATTTTAATGCGTGTGCGCCTACGCGAGCGTATGTATGCATGTATGTATTTTTTATGTATGTAACAAATTAAATGCTTCAAAGTTTTTGCTTCCTTTTGTGCGTGTACCTTTTTTTTTTCTTCTTTTTTTTTCAATTATTTCTATTATTAATTTCCCTACAAACGGATCAATGTATACATGAATATATTTGAGACGTGTATTTCTTCAATGTAATAAAATAAAATGCTTCAAAAATTGCTTTTCTTTGTCATTTTTCCTTTCTTTCCTTTTTTTTTTCCATTATTCATTCTTTTACAAACCGATAAACCTATTATACAAGTATTTACTTGACATATGTGTTTTTGAAATGTAATAAATTAAATGTTTCTTCTTTTATCCAATTCCTTACAAACTGGTTTATGCATACACAAATTTAAGATACGTAATTCTTAGATATAATAAATCAAATGCTTCAAAAATTGCTATTCCTCCTTGTTTTTCCTTTCTTTCGTTCTGTTTTTTTTCCATTATTCATTTTCCTACAAATCGATAAACCTATACAAGAATTTACTTGATATACGTATTTTTGAAACGTAATAAATTAAATGCTTTAACAATCAAATTTAACATACAAATTAATCGATGTAAGCACAAATTCATTTGAAATTTTTATTTAATTAATTTTATTTATTATTATTAATAACAATATCATTTTTTATTATTATTACTATTTTATAACATATATATTATTAAATAATAATAATAATAATAATAATAATAATAATAATATATAATAATTAATACTAATAAAATACTTTTTTTGTTTTAATAAATTCGTGTGACAATCTTAAAAGATAAAAGCGATTAGAGATCTCGAAATGGCGTTTAAAGTACTGACAAGTGTCCTTGAACGGGACCGTGTCGGTCGTATCGATGTCATCGAGAGAGTAAATCGACCTTCCTTTTTTCTCTTCCTCTTCTCGAAACTTGTCCTTGATTCGACAGAGGAAGAGGAAACGTGACTAAAGCGTAAGCAACCAAGCAACTAAGCAAGCAAGCACAGCAACCAAATACAGCGACTAAGCAAGCAAGCTAGCAAACACAGCAAGAAGATGATACATATCCACCATTTTCTTCGTTTGTTCGGGATAAATCTTATCAAATATTCGTTAACGAAACCACCATTGTGTTTCAACTTCTTTTCTTTTCTTTTCTATCCTCTCTCTTTCTTTCTTTATATATCTTTTCATCGCTACTACTATATTAAACGAAAGAATGATTCATGAACGTTGGAATCGAAAGTAGCTTTGTGATCAAGAGAAAGAAAAAAAAAAAAAAAAAGAAAGGAAAAAAAGATAGACAGATCTTGATCTTCTGAATCGAATTTGAAATTGAGGGAAAAAAATAAAAAAAAAACAGAGAGAGAGAGAGAGAGAGAGAGAGAGAGAGAGAGAGAGAGAAACGAACAGGCTTTTCGAAAGCGATTAAAATTTCTCTTCTCACTCTCTCTCTTTCTAAATCTTTACTTCTAAAACTTTGGATTATTCCGAGACAAGTATTTCTTGTTTCTATTTTTAATTTAATTCAGTTTCATTTCATTTCATTTCATTTAAAATCCATCGATTTATATCAGCGTTTTTGTAATTTGTCATGCAGCTTAATAACGTTTGTTGTCAGTAATGATAGCGATGTTCTCGAAATGTTTATAAATGTAACGTTTTTAAGAACCTAGAGGATACGATAAAAATCACTGTACATTATGTTTCAAAGAGACGATATTTCTAAGAGAAATTGGCAAGGACATTATAACGAAAAATTTCTGAGAATCTCTTTTACCAGTTAAGCCACTTTCGTCGCTTTGACGTAAGTTCATCGATTTTATTCATTTCACGGCACATATTCAAAATTTAACACGGCTCATTGAGATTGAGAAATACTGATCTAAATCATACATACATACATACATACATATATATATTATCATCATCATTATCTATATATTATCTATATACACGTATGTATATATATATATATATATATATATATATATATATATAAATGATTTCATTATTTGATCAATGATATATTATTCGATTTGATGTTTTTATTTTGATCAATATTTTTATTTCTTGATCGTGACAAAGAG
>NC_057693.1:1367990-1379482 GCF_014466175.1 Vespula pensylvanica
CCCATTCATTAATTGCTTTTCTTTCTTCTTATCGTTATCATATCTCTTACATAGTCCCTTCGTCTCGTATCTCTTACAAATCGGAATGAAAAAAATGAATACGATTAAAAGGATTACTTTGAAAATTCGTCGAGCTCGTCGAACGAACTTGTTAATAAAGTCACTCTTTCTATTATATCACTGTCGTGTCTTTTCTTGGACGAATAGAAAAAACAAAGGGGTGTATATATATATATATATATAAAAAAATCGAAAGAAAGAAAGAAAGAAAGAAAGAAAGAAAAAATAAAAGTATTGCATAGAAATGTCAATGGTGCATCGTTCTCAGGCACGGCAGAGCACGACCGACCCGCTCGAATGAAAAGAGCCAAGCGTGAATGAAGTCCAGCCTTTGCCCTCATCTCTCCTCCCTTTCCGACCCTTCTCTTTCTCTATCAGTCCTCTCTCTCTCTCTCTCTCTCTCTCTCTCTCTCTCTCTCTCTCTCTCTCTCTCTCTCTCTCTTTCTCTCTCTATCTTTTTTTCTCCTGCTGGTCCTAAGCGGTAATTGCTGGACATTATTATGATCATTGTGCCTCTACACATCGGTATATCGCGTACAACCATCGTACTCGTTTGAATCGGACGATTCGTAACAATACGACGACCTCTTCTTTTCTAGCCGTCGACCCCGACGCCTCACCGATCCCTTCTAATTCCTTTCTATCGAGGCTGTTGCGTCGCCCAGAACGAACCACACACGAACCGTCCATGTTGTTGTTGAACTTTTCAAATCGTACGATCGATAATTTGCTAGACGATCAATGAATCGATAATAATAATAATTATTGTTGTTGTTGTTTTTAATGTTATTTTGATATAATAATAATTGTACGTAAGAGTTTTTGAATTGTAAAAAGTATTGTATCTTGTTTCATTTATTATTTATTTATGTAACTTGTTTTTAAGCGTATGCCAAAAGAAAGCAATTTTTGAAACAAAAAGTTGCAAGAAATTGATTTGTGTTTCCAATCTTGATCGACATTTTTACATCGTTCGATATAATATATATATATATATATATATATATATATATATATATGTATGTATATTTTATTTATATTCATAATTCCAAAGGTTATAGGTAGGTGTATCGCGAAAAGTTGTATAAAACGATTAATTTAATTAAAATTTAAAAAGTTGAAAAACAACCGACGAGGCTAACGATCGAAATTTTTTAATTTAATACAAAAACACAATTCGATACACACACACACACATAATTTATATAATTCATTTAGGTAAACGTTCGTCGTTTACAAGATTACAAATATCAGTTGAAAAGGTCGTATAAAGCGATCAATTAATTAACACAGAGTCAATTTCAGCTATCGAAAATTATTTGTGATTCGTTTATGACTCGTCGGCGGATTTCCCACAAAGAAAGAACCCGCATGGGTCAAGCTGATAGTATCCAGACTATAAGCGTAACACGGCCACCATGAAAGCGAACTGATTCCCTTATTTGTCGTTATATTTAGCTGCATGAGAATCTTTTCGGGGGTTGAAAACACCCCCATTTGGTTCGCGTTAAAAAGAATAACCCTCATCTACCCGTATGTTATAAGAAATTACACAAATTCTCTCATTCTAATCTCGAAAAGATAATCTCGAAAAAGAGACTTCAATCATTTATTACGATTATTACTAATAAATAATCAATAAATAATATATATTATTATATCGTTAGCATACATACCGTCACGTTATATTATACACGCACAGATAGACACACAAATATATATACGTATATATTATTTCATGTGCCATAATATTGATATAATGAATATGATAAATTATTCATCAATTTATTTCCGTCTTAATTTGTCCGTATAAAAAATTTCAAAAATATGCATTTCTTAATCCTTATCGAAACAAAATAGAATTGTAATTTTTCGAGAATCCTCTTGCAGATAATAGGATAATAAAATTATACGATCGATTTATACTGCTTACAACATGTGTTAAACACTTGGAACGCTTTTCTTCGTTCCTTTCGTCGATTCTTTTTCCGGATTAAGTCGAAATATCTTTTCCAAATAATTGTTACCTCGTTAAATTAACATCTTATTAGAAAGAAAATTCCCTATGAAGTTTTCAACAGATCTTATCGATTTCTCTTTTATGACAATAATGCTTTTTTTTTTTTTTTTTTTGTATTTACTTCTTGGAATGCCTCTTAGCAAAAGAATTAAACTCGAAAGTATCTCGATACAAATCTATCTTTTATGTTTTGTAAATACTTGAATATATAAGGTACAATAAGACGGCCGATACGTAATTAGTACTATCCATTAACGATAAGCTATCTTGTCTACGTTCGTAACTACCCTTCGGATAGAATCTATCGGATCGTGCGAATCGCCGATCGATAGATCGAAACTAAGATCTTTCTAAGAATCGTAAAGGCCAAGGCAAAGACACGTAGCCGTAAAGAGTATATAACGATACGGGTAAATGCACGCAGGTAAACCGGATGAGACTGACTAGAAGAGATGCGAATGAATCGTTTAAATGCATCTTCGAAAAAATTTTCGTTCTTCGTGCATTTCCAATATATAATGGGTGTGTGTGTGTGTGTGTGTGTGTGTGAAAAATGCAAATTTTAAAAAGAAAATAAATTACTTTTCATACAACATTGTATGGAATAAAATTCGAACAGCAGCTAATTATGTCTGATAAGATAATTACAATATTTATGAACTTGATAGTAACTTTCGCAAATAGATTGTGAGATAGTATAACATAAACAACGTTGTTCAAATAACAATTTAATTATTTTCAAATCGAACAACTTCTTTTTTCTTTTTTTTAACGACAAACGAAAAAGTGTTACATTTCGTTTGTAAATTATGCATTTTTAATTGCGAACCTGCGAAAGATGACGATAAAAAATTAATGAATTTATTTTAGTTATGTTGCACATTCAACAGATTAAATTCGAATAACAGCTGATTATGACTGATAAGATAATTAAAGTTTTATTAACTCCGTATAGGTATAGTAACTTTGTAAATAAATTGTCAGATAATATGACATAAACAACGTTACAAGAGTTCAAATAAAAATGAAGTTATTTTTAGTTACGATAACCTACTATTTTTTGTCTTTTTTATTCTTTTTATTTTTCCTTCTTTTTTATTTATTTTTTTATTTTTTTTATTTTTTTTTTATTTTTTTTTTTTAAAGAAACGAATAATCCAGCAGATTATAGGCAAACGAGTAAATTCATCGTTAAATAAACGTTTGTTCTTCGAGAAATTATTATTTGCTAAATTAACATGTATAATATTAACACGTATAAAATGGATTGTAATATGTCGATGACAAAAAATAAATATAAATTTATTTATAAATCTATCTAGAAAAATAAATATAAACTTATCTAGTTCAAAATCGTTTAGATCGAATTTAAATATGAAATTGATAGATACATAATCTAAGTATTTACTAACTTGATATAGTAATTTGGTAAACGGATTGTCGGCCATAAGCTGTTCATAAATTATAATAGTTCAAATAAAAATGAATTCTTTTTTTATTAATCGCGATAAAGAACAATGGTTTTTTTTTTTTTTTTTTTTACGAAACGCATGATTCAGCAGAATAAATGCAAACGAGTCATTTAAATTCACCCTTGAAAAAGTTCTCATTTTTTCGTGAGTTGCTAGCATACACATACATATATATTCATATGAAAGAGATGCTGATGTTGAAAAATTATTCCTTTCTTTCGCCTTTTCTTTTTTTCTTCTTTTCTTTTACTTAGTGACACTCAAGATTATATAGATCAAATTCGAGCAACAGCTCTGTCTGTGTGCGCGTATGTAATAAAAATATTTACCAACTTGATAATAATTTCGTACGAACAGATTGCTAAAGAGTATTACACAAGCAATCGTATAATAATTCAAATAAAATTCAAATAAAAAGTAAATTACATTTAACTGCGAGATAACTGGCAAATATTTCAAAGAGAACAAAACGAGAAAAACGAAAAAGCGAAAGAAATAAAAAAAAAAAGAAAAAAGGAACCGACATGAGCGATATTTAATAATACAATATATCAAATTAATTCGTATGAAAAAAATGTCTATGTTACGTCGTATCGAATAAATTGAACGTTACTAAATGCAACTTCGTCGTTCGAACTTAAGTAACTACAGAGACTTTTCCATTTTAGTTTCACCAGGAGGTTCTATGATCACATTCGTTCCACCCACGAGACCAACTAACGACGCATATAAAGTCGCACTTCATAAATGTACGCGTCCATTATGGCTCTCACTTCCTTACAAATTTTCATCGTGGAACTTTCACATTTCCTATTGATCTCGAATTAAGAAAGATCGGAATCGTGCGCGCGTTTTAATTTAAACGTTACTTCGTTGTCGTTTCCTCGTAATCCACATATACATAAATGAACACACATACACACATAAAACATATAAGCGTGCATACAACGTCATTATCGTACTCTTTCGTTCTATCTATCTATCTATTCATCTCTCTCTTTCTCTCTCTTCCTATATACATATATACATATATATCTTATTTTCTCGAAAGAACTGTTCTCTAACATTAGTTCGATCTAACGTCGCTCGTTATAATCGAAACAAGCGCTTAATTTACCGTCTCATTGTGTCGACGTTTTTGTTCGTGTCTTTTACTTACATACCACGTGATTTATATTCTCATTTTTATCGTTCGCGTAAAAGGCGATCGATAAATGTTACGTGTAAGTAGAGTCGGTTGACGTATTGTGATTCGTTTCTTTCTTTCTTTCTTTTTTTCTTTCTTTCTTTCTTTCTTTCTTTTTTTTTTTAGATCTTTTATTTAACATTTATTTCTCTGGAAGCTGACATTTTTTTGGACCATCAAAACGGACTAAGTTCACCACGCCTTCGCTAAGTTTCATCCAAACACCATGTTACCGACTCCATCTTGTTTCGACTTCCCCCTTTTCGAATCACCGACGATGATGAGGGGTGTGACTTCCGATGAAATTCTAGACCTATCGTGTTATACCCTTAAAAAGGGTCTCACGGTATTTATAACTCTATTGTTCTCGTACGTTCATATTCTTCGATGACTATATAACGTGATGATATTTATTATGATTTTCTTTATTTTTCATTCTTTCGTTTCTTCTCTCTCTTTTTTTTTTTTTTTTTTTTTTTATTTATTACTTTTTCTTCATTTTCTTTTACCTTCAATTTTCGAGATGGATAACATTTTTGAACGTTTCTTTTTCTTTCTTCTTCTTCTTCTTCTTCTTCTTTTTTCACACAGAATCGTAATGATAATCGTCGTTTTCTTCGATACTAATTAAATCTCTTTTATGGTAAATTATAATAATATAAAAGAAAAAACTGATGTTCCATTTATCCTCTTTTATCTTCGCGATGCAAAATTTCTTTCAACATTTTGTCTACAGAGATGCCCTTGTATAAACGGAGACTTGTGATTTCAAATGATAATAATATGATACTTGAATACGAAGATTAAAGGTCGTTTATTTAAAATTATAAGAAATTTTTTAAGAAAATTGATAAATGGAATCGTCGAAGATATGAGATTGAGAGAGAGAGGGTGGGATAGGGAAAGAGAGAGAAAGAGAGAGAGAGACCGGAAACGATGACTCGGAAAAGAAATCGAAGGTCGCCACTGTATACGGGTTTAAGGTCGTACATACTCTCTCGACCACGTAAGAGAGGTGTTTGCGAGATAAAGAAAGACAAAACTATCGAGGTGAGCGACTCTCTCTTTCTCTCTCTTTCACCCGATTAACTTTCCCTTTCTCTCTACGTATATCGATTCAAAAGCTAATTCTTACATCCATTTTTATGGATCATGATAACTTTTTTCTCTCCCTTAATTTTTCCATAAAAAACGATATACAATAAGAGTCATATAGAAATATTAGAATCTCTGTTTTTATAAATTAGGCAAAATAAGAAATTAGTACATAAAAATTAGTACATCTGTATCTTCTATAAATTATATATAATCATATGTTACATATATATATATATGTATATATATATTATATTATATGATCTGTTGTCATCACGAAATGAATTTTTAAAATATTTTTATTATCGAGAATTTCTACCTATATATATATATATATATATATCAAAATGAATATATATAAAATGTATATATATACATACACACACATATATATTTTATTAATTCGTTTAGATAATTATAATAACGTTATAATTATAAATATTATCATAATCTTGTACAAATAATATATAAATTATCGTTAATGTACGAAACATCATGAAATATCATGTCTTCTAAATTCTAAAAAACATCAGAATATTTTTCCGTTTAGAAATGTATAAAATAATTGATATATAGGACGTGTTTAAAAAAAATTTAATTTATGAAACGTTGATTGTATTCACTATTTAATAGAAAAAAAAAAAAATTAGTTTTTTTTTTTTCTATTTCTTCTTTGTTTCCAATCTAGAACAATTTATTCTATTATTGCATTAGCGTTAAAATATTATATTTCAATAGAATGACTGTACCCTGTGATGTAAAATATTAATTTTGTGTAACTATAAAATATAACAAATAATAACGTATAATTCTCTTCTAAATTGATCTTTCTCTTTCACTCTTGCCATAACTCAAAGGCCTTTATATGCTCTATCCATACAAGAGATAACCTCTACAGCGACCTGACTTCTGTAAACGATAAAAGAGACGTGAGAGGATGTTGCTCGACAAGGCAGGACGTTTTTGTTATCGATGCTTGTTAAAGAAGAAAAAAAAAAAAGAAAAAGAAGAAAGAGAAAAAAAAAAAGAACGAAAGAAAAGAAAAAGCACAGAAAGGAAAAAAAGAGAGAGAAAAAAAAAATATATATATATATATATATATATACACATATTCGACGTTCCGTTGATAAAACAAGAAGTAACGAAAATAAAAGCGTTACGTTCGACATAGATAACAACGAAATTTCTATTTATAATTACGATTGGGATTGAAATTCGATAAGAGTTCGTACCGTTCGAAATTCGTGTTGTTTCAGAAATTGAGTATGCATTTTCAAATAAGAAAAAGGAAAGAAAGAAAAGATAAAAAAAAAAAAAAAAGAAATCTAAATTCAAATTGGAATAGGACGACCATATATATAGGGTCGATGGTGTTCCTTTCTATCTCGTTAGAAATGATAAAAAAGAAAAAAACGTCTAGTTCGTTTTCTTTTTTTTTTTTTTTATCGCATTATTGATTATGGTAATAAAATATCGTTTCGATTTTCTTTTTCTTTCTTTCTTTTTTTTTTTTTTTTTTTTTTTTCATTATTTTAATGTAACGTATGTCGAACATCTGTCGGTTAGAACGATTAATTCTATTAATGTCACTTTTAACCATTTTACGAAGCGTAGATTATCGTATGCCAAATTTAAAACAAGAAAAGGGAGGAGAAAAGAAAAGAAAAGAAACAAAAAAAGAAAAAAGAAAAAGAAAAGGAAAGAAAAGATAAACGTTTGAATCGGCAAACTTTAAAGAGAATGAAATATAATTTGAAAATGAATTTCTCCTTCGAGTATATAAATTTATAAAATTAAATGAAAGCGAAAAAAATGTGTACAATCGATAAATTTTCGTTCGCCAGAAGGTGTTAATTATTATTATTAATAGAGAGGATCTCGCCACGTGATCGCATACGACTCTTTACACAGAGCTAACTATTTTAATCCCGAAGGTCTGTTTTCGCGAGTGCCCTTCGGCCACTTCCGTTGCCAAATTAGAAACGCCAATAAACGTTCTCTCTACATAGCTTCACAAAGAACACGTTGTTTGACCAACTGCGAGAACTCTATTCCTTCCTTTTCTTCTAATTCGATCTCACTCTATTATAAACATATCAAAATTTGATATACCAATATACAAAATTGTTATTAAGCCGATATAGATCCGAATAGATTTGTATTAAAAATTTGTTTGAAACATTATCTGTGTTGCGTTTTACTTCTCGAATAAATATAAAATTAAAACTAAATATTCTGTACGTCTTATATATTTGTCTAAGTATTTTTACTAATTAATGACAAGTATTTTGTAAAATAAATGTTCAGAATATTTTGATCAATTTATACAATAATAAGATATCAATACGATCGGTATAAATAATGAAGAGTCTGAGTTTATAAAAAATAGTTTGATTGTCTATTTAAAATGCTGATTTTTAAATTTAAATTATTACATTAACTAATATTGTAATTAAAATACTGACAGTATTTGTATACTAATTCGTTTAATAATGAGAGCTTATATTTTATTACAAACACTAATCGTTTATTTAAAACGCCGATTAAAAATGTTGAAAAGTACTGACCCAATAAATAGCAAACATATAAAAACAATGCTCATTCTTCTCGCATCGTTCAATCTATTCAATCGAACACAAACATAGAAATTTAAAATATAATAAACATATAACATTGTAATAAAATAGTCAAATAATAACAGTGCTTTATTATATATTATTTTCCAAACGATTTGAAGAATAGATCGTTTTTATTACGAGAGAGAGAAAAAAAAAGAGAAATTAAATTATTAAATAAAATTGAATACGTAATTAAATTAAAAAAAAAAGAAAAATATCGACTTTGCATTCGCAAACCTAAATCTAAATTTAAATTTAAATTTAAGTTTGCATAAAAAAAAAAAAAAAAAAAGAAAACAGATCTAAATTTGCATTGCAACCTAAATCTAATAAAACATACGAGAGAATTTCAATATTTTACAGTTTCTCTATTCGAAGATAAAGGGATAAGGGATAAAAAATATTAAAACGCTGTTTAACCCTTCATCGCATGGTTAATTTCATTCGATCTCTATTGGTCTCTCTTGTCTGCGTGAAATGTTAAGGGTGTTGAGAGAATCGAGGGACTTTCGCCTCTTAAAAAGTCAAATACGATTCGAATACGTCGAGTCGCGCCGACGAATTCGAAGTGGAAAGAACAATTTCGCGAGTTTATACAAAGCTATGCGCAAAGGAATATGGGTTAAACGTTTTCTTACATATGTATGACGGAATACGGAATAAATTTTGACACGTTAGTCGATCGGGAGCGAGTATCGATACTTATCGAACGACGATCGAACGGTGAAAATTTTCTGAAGAGGAAAAAAGAAAAAAAAGAAAAGGGACGAAAGGAAAAGAAAAGAAAGAGAGAGAGAGAGAGAGAGAGAGAGAGAGAGAAAAGGAAAGAACAAAAAGAAAAGAAATGAAATAGATGAATATAATTTATTTTCACAAATATTTTGTCCCAATACGAAAAAGAAAAAGGAAGTAGAAAAAGTTAAGATAACGATATACATATATGTATTGTATAAATATACATATATAGATAGTTAAAAAAAAAATACAGATAAAAGTATGTAAATATAGATTTACGTATATATAAAGGGGAGGAGCGAGAGAGAGAGAGAGAGAGAGAGAGAGAGAGGGAAATAGAGAGAAAGATAGAGAAAGATAGATAGAGAGAGAGAGAGAGAAAGAGAGAAGATCGATGATCCACACTTGGAAACGTTGCGTCGATCGTTTGAATCGTCAAGATTTCCGCGTGATGGTGTAGATCGAAGGACATGAAAAACGTAAGTTAAAACTGCTCGTTAGGAAATTGCAGGAAATCTCACGGATAATTAATACTCATTGCTGTTAAATTATCCGTTATATAAGACCCGATGCGAGAGTTACGACTTGTCTTTATCGATTCACTTCGGTGCTCGTCATCCTTCGACCATTTTTCAATCTTTTTTGCCATATTTGCTCATCACGTTTTCTACGATACCTTACCTAAGTCTAATAAAATTATTTAATAGATTCTACGAGCGATTGTCGACGTGAAACGAACGTTTCACGTCTTTGGTTATTAATTTATCGATTGGATTGGTTCGCACACGCATGGGAAAGTGATTTCACAACTAGTTGATGTTTATTTTTATAGAAAAAAAAAAAGAAACAAAGAGAGAGAGAGAGAGAGAGAGAGAGAAAGAGAGGAGATACACTCGGTTAATTTTATTTGGTTCATTCGGTACGATAATCACGTGTACGAATTCATCGAAAAAAGGGTTGGAAAGTATCGAAAAAAAATATTGAAATAAAAGAACGAAAGAAAGAAGGACAGAGAGAAATAGAGAGCACGAAATATCGTGGCTAATCGTAGTAAAGAAAATTTCATCGCAAAACGCCCATAAGTCAGAGAGGCGTGCTTCGAGGGAAGACCTCGAAATCTGTAACGGCTCGTTCTACGGCATCTTTCTCTTTTCTTCTTTTTTTTTTTTCTTTCTTTTTTTACAGGAGCCACATGTGAAAAGAGAGCTCTATACACCCCCGTCCTAGACGTTGCAGGTCCTATAACGGTCGTTCGGGGTACGTTGCGGTCGTGGGAAAGAAGGTCGTGCCTATGGCCGACGTTTCGAAACGACTCGATCGTAGAAAGTGAACCAACCCTCTTACAAAATTCGTTTTTCGGGGATGAGGGTGGCCTATGGTAGGATTTGGTAGCTCTGAGGGACTTCGCTGGAGAGGGGAGTGTTTCAAAGAAGAGAGGATTCATTTTCGCAACTCTCGAATCCGACGAGATCACTTTTTCCTTTTTTTTCTGCTTCCTTTTTTTCGTTCTTATTTAAAGATTAAGTTTCGACATGATTTCGTTCCAAGAGCATCGAATCAGATCGGTCAATAATTTCACAACCGACGAGTCCTATATTCCTAGGACTTTTGAAATCGTCTCTATTATACAAAGGCGTAGAGAATGAAATATCGAAATACGAAAATAAAATCTAAACGTCGATAGAAAGTTTCAATCATTTTTAAGCCGGGAAAAGAATGATTTATGGATTGAGAAAATTAATGTATCGTATGAACGATTTATTCTCGGGAGTATCAATGAATTAGTGTGTGATGATCGAATCGTAAGAATCCTTTAACGAATCCTTCAAATTACGAAATCTCATTGTATCGTTAGAATTTCTCTTCGATTAGGTTGGATAGATAATTAGGCAATTATTCAAGAAATTTTCAAAACGATCTATTTAATCGGTTATTTCGTTGAAAAAGAAAAAAGAAAAAAGAAAACACGACAAAGAAATAGAAGATGAAGAAAAAGGAAAAACAATAAAGTTACAGGAAGATCATTCGACGTCCCAGGAACCGCAAGTTACGGTGTAAGCCTTTAAAATTTCTACGAATTCTCGTAAAACATGGCAAAAGACTGCATGAGTGCGTGAGTGCGTTAATGCGTGCATATCCGACTACGCAGAAGCTGCGAGAGCTTAAAATAAAGCTCGGATACGCAGGGGAACGTAGAAACATGGCGTTGAGCTTAATAAGACGCGCACAATGCGCGACCTCGAATTTCTAAAGACCCACTACTCTGTATAAATGTATATGTATATGTATATGTATATGTATATGTA
>NC_057693.1:1379582-1394251 GCF_014466175.1 Vespula pensylvanica
TAATCGATTGAATAATTTTTTACTGATTACAGCATAAAATTGTTCGACGAGAAATTGAGAATATACGAGTAGAATAGTTTTCTCAAAAATTAATTGAACTTTAACATTGTTCGTGTGTTCGTTAAAGAGACGAAAAAATTTCGTTTTAATACTATCGAAATATTGAAAAGGTTTTCAATGCGAAAATTAATATGAAAATCTTTGCATGTTCGATTAAACTATCCTTTTCTTTTTTCTTCAAATGAAATCGAATGAAAACAAAATTAAATTCACAATTTAAGTTGCGAAATTCGCAAAGTTCGATAAAATCGAACGAACGTAAATTAAAATCTAAATGGATTACTCAGAGAAGTATCCTTTTCGGCGCCATTGGTGTAACATGACGAACGTTTTATAGGCGGCAGCACCTGCGGCCTTCATCCCCGGACCTGTATACTCGTATATAAGAGAGTAGACAGGGGTTGGTTGTTCAAAAACGAAATAAAAAAAGAAAATAATGAAGAGAGAGAGAGAGAGAGAGAGAGAGAGAGAGAGAGAGAGGCAAAAAGAAGAAAAAGAAGATGAAAAAAAAATAATAAAGTGTTCTAAGACGGGGAAAAACGATGCCGATAAGTTAGAGAAGAAATAAAAGGAAAAAGAAGGAAGAACTTTCGAACGTAAGAAGAGACACATGTGTCTGGTATCTCCTCTCTCTCTCTCTCTTTGTCTTTTCGTGTTGGTCGGACCCCTTAAAAAGGATACGAAGGTTCTTGTAAGAAGAAGAAGAGAAAGAAGAAGAAGAAGAAGATGATGATGAGGAAGAAGAAGAAGAAGAGAAGGATCCCTTCGGGAACCCTTAAGTCCCATTTCATCGTATCTCTCTCTCTCTCTCTCTCTCTACTTCTTCTCTTCTCCCATATACACGCACAAATACTAACATATTGGTATATGTCACGTTTTCCTTTCCATTTGAAATCGTTCTTTTTTTTTTTTTTCTTTTTTTTTTCTCTCTCTTTCTTTTTTTATAAGACACCTGTGTGCACGAGACTGTAAGCTTGGGACCCCTATAAAGGATATTTATTTATCCCTGTCGTAGAATCGACGTTGCTTAGAACCTGCATTCTAAAATATACACCTATACCAAAAACCCCTCCCTTTTAAAAACCCCCTATGGTAGACGATAGTTGTCGTAGGAAAATAGTACAGAGGAGAATGAAAAGGAAAGAAAATAAGGAAGGCGAATTCGACATGGGACGATCAAAAACCTTTTGGGCAACCTGTAGAAACGGTGTGCAGTGCGTGTGCACCTACCAAGACCTTTGACCTTATTCCGCGCTCCCTTTTGCCCTTCCTTCCCTATATCGCTCCCTTCATTTTTCGAAGGATCCTATTCCCTCTTTTTCTCTCTCTCTCTCTCTCTTTCTATGTTTTTCTTTTTTTTTTTTTTTCTTTTAAAGGTTTTCTCCAGAGAGAGAGAGAGAGAGAGAGATTTATAAGAGCTCTATAACTCTGTTTGTCGGAGAAAAAGTTTCCATGTGGAGACCTTTAAATGACACTTGTTGCCACTTGTTAGAACAGAAACGGACATCTTGATACTACTAGTAGATAAATTTTTTTTTTTTTTTTTTTTTCGAATGACCTTACGTCGATACAAGGTGAAACGCGTATCTACGTATAATGTGTTTACTAATATATCACTTCGAAATTATGCATCCGACGAAAATTTCTATGTAATATTCATCTGAATTCGGCTCTCCTACGGAATAATTTCTTTTTTTATCTTTTTTTTTCTTTTTTTATTCTTTTATTACAGAATACATCCCAGGATGCATTCTGACGTTATGCGATAGTAAAGGAAAGTGAAAGGTTAATTATTATCTATTTGAAAAAGGAAAGAAGCCGTCACGAAAGAAATTTGATATTAAAAGGATTACGATAGGAGATAAAGAAAGTTTTTCGAATTAATTTTTTGTTTAAAATATTATACTTCCATACGATTCGATACGTATTTTAAACAATACTGTTACTCCTATCGATTTGAAAACCAATCAGTTAATCGATTTTGCAAAATCTTTCTTACGTTTCGTGCGTGAATGAAATTAAATAAATAGAAGAAAGAAAAAAAAAATATATATATATATATCGCTTAAAAATAACAACATTTCAGATATGAAATATTATATTTGACGCTGCGTCGACTATGGTATATGAATAAAAAAAAAAAAAAAATAGATAGAGATAAAGAGAGTGACAGAGAGAGAGAGAGAGAGAGAGAGAGAGAGAGAGAGAGAACAAAAAGAGAAAAAAAAAAGAAAGAACTCTTTCGCAGAATCCATCGCTATGAAGTTACGTAAAATAAAAGAAAGTGTAAATGGTAAATTGAAAATAAACATAGATGCATCAAGAGGAGAATTCTCTGGGAAAGTGAGAGGGAAACCTCTCATTAAACCGATACATAGATTCTTGGGAAAGGAGAAGGAGTAAATGATCCGTCTTCATTCACAGGAGAATCTCGTTTCTTCTTGATGATGACTCCGAGAATCGACTCTAAGCTACGCTTATCAATCGGTTTCTCTCTCTCTCTCTCTCTCTCTCTCTCTAGAGTACATACAAATATGAACGTAAATATGTACGTAAGTATATATATATATATACACACGTATGTATGTGTATGTGTCGCGCGTTTATAAGATAAAAAGAAAAAAAAATGAAAAAAAAAAGAGAGAAAGAAAGAGATAAAGATACAAAAGAGAGACAGAGAGAGAGAGAGAGAGAGAGAGAGACAAAGAGAGGGGGACAAAGAGAGATAAACAAAGAGAGAGAAGGAGAGATAGTATTGCATGGGATAAGATAAAAAGAAAGAAAAAGGAAAGTTCGCTGATAAGACCGGTCGAGAACGAGTCTCGTATTTGATTAGAAGTCGACATGAATTAACGAAGCGATCGTTTAATGATGAAGAGAAAGACAATCGTATTTCTCGCGGTTATATTCCGCAAAAACAAAAAATCTCCGGTCGTTAATGTAAATATTTGGTAGCAGTCGTGTTTTCCTCTGGTATTCGAAAGTGCACCCACGCTTATCTCTCCTATCTACGATTAGTCAGTAATTTTTTTCTTTTTCCTTTTTTCTTTCTTTCTCTATTGTTACGAGTCTTTCTCTTTCTCTATCTCTCTTTCTCTGACTCATTAACTTCCTTTTGTCTTCTTCAAATTGATTATTTGCATTTCTCGATGACTTTTCATTTCTTTTTTTTTTTTATTTTCTTTTTTCTTTTCTTTTCTTTTCTTTTCTTTTCTTTCTTCATTTTGCTTTTCGTTTTGTTTTGTTTTCAGATTGATTATTTGCATTTCTCGATGACTTTACATTTCTTTTTGTATTTTCTTTGTTCTTCCATTCTTGACTTTTCTTTCTTTCTTCATTTTGTATTTTTTTCAAACTGATTATTTGCACTTCTCGATGACCTTTTCCTTTTCATTTCTTTCTTTTCTTTTTTTTTTGTTTTTTCTTTCCTTTTTCCTCGTGATTTCTTCTCTCTTTCTCTCTCTTCCCTTTATCTTTTTTCTCTTCCTTCTTTACGTCTTTTCTCAACATTGATTATTTGCATTTCTCAATGACCTTTTCCTCTTCCTTTCACATTTTTTTTCTATTAAATTTCTCTCTATCGTCTTATCGTCTTCGTCAAATTGATTATTTGCATTTCTCGATGAATTTTTCCTTTTCATTTTTTCCTTCTTCTTCTTTTTTTTTTTTTTTCTCTTTCCATCATCCTTTCGTCTTTGTCAAATTGATTATTTGCATTTTTCGATGACTTTTCTTCTTTCTTCTTCCGTATTTTTTTTGTTCTCTCTCTCTCTCTCTCTCCCTCTCTCTCTCTCTCTCTCTCTTTCCTTTTAACGATACACGTGAAACTCGAGAAATATATTTCGAGAGTGTCGTTTCTCTACGAGGCAGAAACCTTGCCTTCTCTCTTCTCTCTTACGAAACGTGAAACGGATTCGTTTCTTTTTCTCTCTCTCTTTCTCTCTCTCTCTCTCTCTCTCTCTCTGTCTCTGTCTCTGTCTCTCTCTTTCCCCGTCCCTCCCCTTCTTTCTTTCTCATTCTCATTCTCATTCTCTTTCTCTCGTACCATCGGCAGCCTCGCTGCTTGAAAAGATCAACGAGCACTTTCTCCGGCATCGAATTCTCGCTCGTGATCGCGACGACGAAAGTCGGAAGCGAATCTCTCTTTTTCTCTCTCTCTTTCTCTCTCTTTCTCATACATATGTATACATATATATAAGTACTACGTGTTTTCCCGTGAAAGAGAGTTTCTAATTTTGGCTTGACCTTCGGTAAGTGGGTTAAATCATAACTCGCAAGCTTTTTGATTATCTCTTTGGTTTAAAAAAATATATATGTGTGTGTGTGTGTGTGTATATATATATATATATATATATATATATATATAAGGAAAGAGATAATGAAAATAAAAGAAAGGAAAAATCAGAAAATACGAAAAGAAAAGAATCCATCTCCATCGCGAGAAACGTCCGGTCGTAATTAATTATTATTCATAGCTCGATCCCAGCGTTTGTTAGAATCAGACGTAAACATTTCTAAAAATCATCGTAGATCTCACGAAAGATGTCATTATACGTGTCGATGGCGAAACTTATATACACACATATATGGTATATGTAGTACTTAGTTGATCTTATGTCGCAAACGTTTTCAACGCGTCGTATAGCAATCGGAGGAGAAAAAAAAAGGAAAAGAAAAAAATAAAGGAACAAGAATTGTTGAGAAATTATCATGTATAAAAAAGAAAAAGAAAAGAAAAAAAAAAAAAAAGAAAAAATCAAAGATTACGAAGAACGAGATGACAAATGATTTTTCCTTGTCGTTTACGAGAAAAATAAAAAAAAATAAAAAAAAAAAAGAAGAAACAGAATAAAGAACTTGAAAACAAGAATTCTCTTTCAATAATTCACCTGGCATTCGTTTAATATACCGCGTCTAAATATAATACATTAGCATCAACGATCTATCGATGTTATCGTCCTCGTTCGACGTTGTATGTACTTTATATATATATATATATGTATGTATTACATATACGTATGCATTAAAGTGTAGATGATGCACGAACATTAATCAATAGCAAAAGATCGAGTCTTGAAATCTTCTACGAAAATTATCTTCTTTCGAGAAAATCATTTTCAAAAGGAATGAGAAAAACGAAAAACAAGATAAATGTAACATCTTCCTGGATTTTGTTTCAAAATAGAATTAGAATAATCATAATCTGATCGAAATCATTTTCTTTTCTTTTTGATATTTATGAAATTTTTTTCTATTTGAAAAATCATTAAATATAATGATGTAATGAAACTTACAATTTTATCAATTATTATCAATACAATTTCATTGTATTAATTATAATATAAAACATACTGTGTTATTCAGTATACATATATATATATATATATATATATATATATATATATTTTTTTTTTACTTATAATTAGAATAAAACCATAATATAATAATTAAATTTTTTATACAAACGATACAAACGCGCACACACTACAGTATATTAATTTATTTATAGAACGGTACTTAATTTAACAATATACTATATATTCCACAAATTATATTAAATATATATATATATATATATATATATATATATATACAGATTATATTCACTGTGATATAATCGACTAAAAATTCGTTAAAAATTAATTAACGATATCGACGCACGACTAATAACGAGAAAAAAGAATGTGCTCGTAAATAACTTTTACGAATCAGAAAAACATTTTAAGGAGGAAATCGAGAAAAATTCAAACCTCCGAACGACGGATCAGAATAAAAACGATGTACGTTTTTCTTCGAGAAGGGGTATCGAAGATATCGTTGGGAGGAGGGTCGATGTTTACGCTCCTTTCGAGTCTCGACTCCTAACTCACGTTTCTTCTTCTCGTTCTTTTCTCTCTCTCTCTCTCTCTCTCTCTCTCTCTTTCTCTCTCTCTCTGTCTTTTTCTTTCTCTCTTTTCCTCTCTGTTGCTCGAGTCGTGGTCCAGACGTAGCCATATCGAAGGTCTGACCTTGAAGGGATAAAAGATCTCCCCGAGATGGCTCGGAGGGGCTTCGAGGTCCCTCTCTTTCCCTCTCTCTTTTTCTTTCTCATTCTCTTTTTCTATCTCTATCTCTTTCTCTCTCTTTCTCTTTCTCGCTCCATCCTCCTCTC
This sequence comes from Vespula pensylvanica, assembly GCF_014466175.1. Lineage (NCBI taxonomy): Eukaryota > Metazoa > Arthropoda > Insecta > Hymenoptera > Vespidae > Vespula > Vespula pensylvanica. The sequence goes on from NC_057693.1 coordinate 1,385,794, forward strand.
TTTTTTATCTCCATCTTTATCTTTTTTACCCTCACTCTAGCGCTCGCACGTTTCAACTGCGCGTCCGTTCTCTTCTTTTCCCTCGCCTTCTCTCCGTTTATACGATCAGTCATTTCCTCCTCCTTTGCCTCTCTCACCGATCTCTCTCTCTCTCTCTCTCTCCTTCCTTCCCTCCCACCCTCTCACCCTCCTTTTACTACGTACTCGAGTAAAGAAAATCATCCTGAATGAGTCTGCGTTTCTTTTTCCTTTTCTAACCGTCGCCTTCTTTTCTTTCTTCTCTCTCTTTCTCTCTCTTTCTCTCTCTTTCTTTCTTTCTTTCTTTCTTTCTTTCTGTATCTATCTGTCTCTCTATCTCTTCTCTTTCTTTCTCTTTCTTTTTCCTTCTCTTTATCTCTTCTCCTTCGTTCTCTTTCTCTTTCTTATTCCCTTTCTTTCTTTCTTTCTTTCTTTCTTCCTGTCTCTACTTTTATTAGTCCACTTCTCGTTATTCAAAATATAATTGATTTATGATAATTCGGTTAAAGTATAATATTTTAATACGTTGTAAGTTTCTTCCTTCTCCTTATTTTTGTGAGTTCTTTTCTTTTTTTTTTTCTTTTTCTTCGATTTCAAGCATCCCTTTTTCACTTTATTTCTTTCCACTCTTTTTTCTTTTTATTTTTTCTTTTTATTTTTTATTTTTATTTCTTTTTCCCTTGGCTTCTCCCTTTTCTCATTTCTCTTTTTCTCTATCTATCTTTTTCTTTCTCGAGTGAACGAGCGAGCGAACGAGCGAGGAACAGGCTCGACTCTATCGGCAAAGATACGAGAGAAGGAACACGATCTCTTTGATGTGTGCGTGAGTGTGTGGGTTGGTTATATCAATTTCTTTACAATAACAGAACGATGGTGTAGCACTGTGGGTACAGTTGCTCACAACATTTTTTGTTTTCTCTCTCTCTCTCTCTCTCTCTCTCTCTTTTCGTCTCTCTATCTTTCTATCTTACATCTATCTCTATCTACTTATCTCCATCTCTCTCTTTTTTTTTTAATCCCTCTCAGTTCGGTCGTTAAATATCTTCTTCTCTTTGGCATTGGCTCGAACGTCCTTTGTAAATTGTATATTAAATAAATATAGATTTATCTTTCAATATATCTAACTATGTCGTTCATCCATCCATCTATCCATCCATCCATCCATCCATCCATCTATCTATCTATCTATCTATCTATCTATCTATCTATCTATCTAACATTTATAAGATTGTAGATGAAAAAACATGTTCGTATTCGTATATGTATTATATATACATACTATAAATACATAGTTGTGTAGTTAGTTTACATAGAATTTTCCAAGAACGCGACTTCTCGATCGCTAATTATTCATTCGGAACGCGCGCTTATGTCGTGAAGGATCGAACTTAACGACGACTACTAACAAAACATGAGAGAGAGAGAGATAGAGAGAGAGAGAGAGAGAGAGAGAGAGAGAATCATATATATAATTAACGTTACCGTCTTCTATTTTCCTTCTCTCTAACTATGCGTGATTAATAATCGATCGAGATAGTCAACGTAAATATAATCGTTTATAATCAAATAAAAAATAAAAAGAATAAAAAACAGTGCGGATGAAGTTATCCTATGCGTTTCGATCATGATTGAAATCTAAAGATCTAAAATGGAATATCGGAAACGTGTATGTACATATATGTATTACATATATAATATGCAAATGCATACTATATGTAATAATTCTATTACGTATTATCAAATACAAAAACTATTTCTACTTGTTATTATCGCAGGTTCTATACATTGATTCGCTTTATTCCATGTTTTCTCTCTTTTCTTTTTACTTTATCTTTAAATAAATTACTTTTGAAAAATTCAATTTACTTCATTGTTTATTATAGTATATATATATATATATATGCATATATGTATAATATATGTGCGTATGGGTAAATCATAAGAACGCATTTAAACGTTAATGAAAAGAATATCACTTGTTGCGAGCCAATAAAGGAGATAGAGAAATGGGCCCATTAACGTATCTACAAAAACGACCATAACAAAATATTGATAATCAAACAATAACAACAATAATGGCTCAGTCGAAGAAGCGAACGATTGAAACGATTAAAACCTTTGAAGCGATATTCTACGACGTTAAGAAGATACGTATCTACCTAGTAGATACGTAAGCCATTTTTAAAACTATCGGTAGGGGAGGAGACCATTCTCCATCCATCGAGCCATAAAGAACCGAGAGAGACAGAAAGACAGAAAGACAGAGAGAAAGAGAAAGAGAAAGAAAGAGAGAGAGAGAGAGAGAGAGACATAAAAAGCAAGAAAAAGAGAAAGAGAGAGAGAGACGCTACGATGCACGTGAGACAAGTCTCACGTGTACGGTTTGCCGTACGAGACTGCCAATGGTGGAGGGTAGCAAGTCTAAGAGTGGGATGGTAAAGGGTAAGAGGGGGTTAGGAGGGTACAGAAGACTGAACGAAGAGGTTCCGTGTTTGATGATTTCACGGTAGGCGACTGTACCTCGATACCGATCGTCATCGTACGCGTAGAAATGTTATATACGAAGTGCCGCGGTGTATCGTCCACGGTTTTATGGCTCCTCTTTTTTTTTTTTTCTTTCCTTTTTTCCCTCCTTTCCTCTCCATTCTTCTCCTCCACTCTTTTTCGCTCTTTCTCTTCTCCCTCCAACTTCATCTTCATCACCACCTCCACCTTCTTTTCATCTCCTCCTCCTCTTCCTCCTCCTCCATACCATCCAATCCTTCTACCACCCTATCTTCTGCTTGGGCCAGGTTAGTGTTCGTAGTCGTTTAAACACCGTCGTCGTTGATCCTACGAATATCTATCTATCCATTTATCTATCTATCCACGAGTAAGATATTAGTAGAGTTAATTGAATCGAAGAGGAATATACTTAAAGTATAATAGTTTATACGTCGTCGTCCGTAAATTTATTCGGAATGATCTTTCCATTGCTCTAAGTTAAAACTTGTTGTTCAGTTTTCTTTCTGGTTTTTTTCTCTCTCTCTCTCTCTCTCTCTCTCTCTCTTTTTTGGTTTTTTTTTTTTTACAAAAGTTGCAACTTCGTATCGATCGGAATATGATCTTTTATTAAGTAGATCTTACTGTGCTAAGAATGGTTTAATATTGTTGCTATATATTCTCATCGACGATTTATTTAGTTTCGTATAGATCGTTACGTTTATATCATCGAGATATATATATATATTTTTTGTTTTTTGTTTATCTTTCGTTCTGGTTTTGGTTAGTTTTTTTTTTGTTTTGCCTCTTCTTCTTTTTATTTGTGTATAAAAGGACAAGAAGAAATTCGTTATCGTTTTTTTAAATATTAATCGAATAATCTATTAAATTTGTTAAACTAAGTTTAGAAATCGATAACGATGTTGTAATATACATATATATATATTTTTTTTTAAGTATTAACTCAGTCAACATAAAATTGTTTCGATCAATGTTCAGAAAAAAAATATATATATATATACATAGATATCATTTTTAGTTATCTTTTACTCCGAAGATAGGAGACCAACCAGCTTTACTTGATAATTGAAAGATTTCACTGCTAAAAATAACAAAGAGATAAAAAGAGAAGACAGACAGATATGGAGAGAGAAAGAGAGAAAGAGAGAGAGAGTGCTATTTTCTTTTGGAAAGCCATTCGCGATATAATTATGAAGGACGAAATATAAAATTATAATGCTTGTACAAATATCGAGATCGATAAACGCGCTTACTATCGCTGGATCAGCTGTATTTCTTTTTATTTCTCTCTGTCTCTCTCTCTCTCTCTCTTTTTTTTAGAACTTCGATAGATTAAATGTAGACTTCGGACTATTTTTTAAAACAATAATGAGTAATTAACCGTAGTCCGTTGTTCGATTTTTTGTTGCTTTGTTTGTTTGTTTATTCGTTTGATTTTTATATCAATTAAAACATTAACTCTTTGACCTATGAGATCATTTCTGATGCCTGACGAGTGACGCTTTGTTTAGTCAATAAAACAAATCAGTAGAAAACAGTTTTATTTAAAAATTTGTTTTGAACTATGGGCAACGTGTATTAGCATATATATATATATATTTTTTTTTTAATATATGAAATATTAAAAACGAATAAAATATAATCAGTGTTCGAATGGTCGAAAACACATTGGAAAAATTAATTACTATATTCTAAAGTGTTGCTTGGTATAAACGATAAATCGTATAGATTAAAATGATTCTACGGAACATTTCGTCAATGATTCAAGAAATATAAAAAAATATATATATATATAAAAAAAGAAAAAGATTCGTCACTAATTTAAGGGCTGACTGACGAAGAGGCCAGCTGAATGATTAAAACTCGATTGCTTGCGTCTTTTAACGCAAGCACTCTGTAAATAATAAAACAAAATTTTATTGCTAGGAACATAGTTAATCATTTATTAATTAAATCGTAAATACTAATTGAAACTACATTCTGACGGTGTTCCCTTCGTAAAAAAAAACATTTACAATCTACTGATTCTTAGATAATACGTGAAACTCATTTATACTATAAATTCTCCATAGATTCTCCATAAAATCCTATTCCTCTTGCTATAAATCATTGACAAAATATTCCATAAATACGTCTCGTCAAACGTTACTCTTTACTTCATAAATTTTATCACGAAATATATATATATATATATATATATATATTTATACATACAAACGTACACACGTACATACATACATACATACTTATCTATATACTAGTAATAAAAAAAAAAAAAAAATTAAAAAACATACATACTTATCTGTATACTAGTAATTAAAAAAAAATTAGAGTCGACCTAAAAACCTCTACAAGAAAAAAAGAAGAAAAAAGAAGAAGAAAAAAGAAGAAGAAGAAAAAAAAAAGAAAAAGAAAATGGAATTTTCTTTTGTGACTATACGAGGTTTCGAGTTGAAAATTCTTTTCTCCGTATTAGGGTTTTGACTCAGGTTAGGGATGCTTTTTCGAGTCTCTCTCTCTCTCTCTCTCTCTCGCTTTTTCTCTGTTAAGGCTCAGAGTAGGCCCTGCTATGACCCTGAACCCGTGGGAGATTCATTTTTCAAGGGATCTAAGGACCTGCTCGTCCACTCCTTCTCTCTCTCTCTCTTTCTCTCTCTCTCCTACTCTTTTCTTCTCCCTCGTTCGAACGCCCTCCGTTCTTCCATCTTCTCTTCCATCTTCTATCTCTCTCTCTCTCTCTCTCTCTCTCTCTCTCTCTCTCTCTCTCTCTCTCTCTCTCTCTCTCTCTCTCTCTTTCTCTCTCGATCTTCTCTTTTCATGCCGGTTTCTTCTTGCAACGTAGGGCTGTCCAAAATCTTTTGTTATTATAATTCCTACTATTTCTCTCTCTCTTTCTCTCTCTTCCTGTTTCATTTTCTTTTCTTTTTCTTTCTCTTTCCTTCATTCTCGAGACATTTCAAAACCATTGAAAATATGAATTAATCAATTTTATCGGCTAAACGACAAACGATTAATTATTCCGATTAATTCCCCGTTTGCCCTTATTCGATAATTACGAATCTCGTCGATCATACATTCGAACAAAAGAGTAATGTCGTAATTACGATGAATCTAATCTTCCTAAGAGATCTAAACGATTATATACGCGTAGCGCCGTGTGAGAAACACGTGATCTCGTCTTATTCATTTAACACAGCGCTACGTCTCCAATAACACTCTCGAAATTATCGCTCAAGAAGTAACAAGACTACCTCGTCGTGCACGTTTTCGATAAGTTTTTTTTTCTTTTTTTCTTTTTTTTTTTTTCCTTTCTCTCTTTTTCTCCTTCCTTTTTCACAAGGATAATATCAAACGAAAATGTCTCTCTTTGTATTTCGACTTATAAAAAAGAAGATATCTGTGTAACGAACGATAAAATAAAAAAAAAAAGAAAAGAAGAGAGAGAGAGAGAAAGAAAACAATATCCAAGATATTAATTAACGATCATCGCTTCGAAATGCGTTTCGATTTTCTTTCTTTCTTTTCCTTTTTTTTTTTTTTCTTTTTTTTTTTCACGAGAGAAAAGAAGAAAGAAACGAGAAAAGACGATATAGAAAGGGAGAAAGAAAAATTGCATCGAGTCAAACCTGCAACTCGTAGTTGCATTATACGAAGAAATACGTATTGCACGAGGAAAGAAAATTTGTCGAGTTTACTGTACCTGTTCGCGGTGAGCAAAACTTTTGAATGGGAGTATACCGCACTGGGTTGTTTACATTTTAACCGATGGCGACGTTGCCAAGTCTACGGACCTGTTGCCCACGCCGCCGTCAGTCGCTGTGGCTCCATTAATCAATTCTTTAATGACGTACTCGCCAAATTAATCCGTACCTCACGAAATTTGCCTGTTTTCTCTCTAGTTCGATATTATACTTTGATACGAATAAAAGTTTTCATCGTATTACGTTGTTCATTATGTATATACGTGTTTATATGCATATATATATATATATATGTATGTATGTATGTATGTATGTATGTATATATATATATATATATGTATATTGCATCCATCCATAGGTAAACATCCGTTCGAATATATTACTTTCTATTCGAGATATTTTTAGAAAGATAAATGAATAAAATTAGAAAAGAAAAAGGAGAGTAAGTAACGACAACAAAGGGAGAAAAAAAAAACAAAGGAAAGAAAAGAAAAGAAAAACGTGATTAAGAAGACCAGCCTATACCGAAGAAGCATCCAAGTTCTATCTGACGAACGTCTTACATGTATCATCAGAGGTAAACACTCGAGCAACGATAAAAGGACTTTTTCTGATAGCTAAGCTCGCCTTTTGAAATTCCGTTTACGGAACGCTCGACGTACATATATATATATATATATATATATATATATATAATATATATATGTATGTATGTATGTATGTATATATACACGTTGCGAATTGGCATTCGAAAAGCAAAACGTTTTTCGTTCGCAAGCACAACGTTGCTGACTGTTCTTCTCTATTGTTTGTCGTTTCGTATGACTTCTCGTTGACCTCTCTCTCTCTCTTTCTTTTTCTTCCTTTCTTTCTTTCTTTCTTTCTTTCTTTCTTTCTTTCTTTCTTTCTTTCTTTTCCTAATACATCTTCTCGCTCTTTCTCCCATCTTGAAAACGTTTTGCACGCTACGAAAATATCTTTCCGACACAGGGGGCCCCCGAGAAAAGTTTTCGCGCATAAAGATATTTTAAAACCGCACAAAGCCGCCACCGGCGAGAGTCCCACCGAGGACGAAAATATCTCTTCTTCTTTCTTTACCGACGAGACTAGGAAAGAAAGAAAGAGAAAGAGAGGGAGAGAGAGAGAGAGAGAGAAAAGAAATTTTCGCAAAGAAAAGCACGGTCGTTTTAAGGTCCTCGTTTGAGAAAAGAAGAAGGAAAAAAGAAAAATTTTCGGCACGAAAGGAAACGAGATAACGATATTTGTTAACTCGTATTCAACGGATAGCAACAACGACAACAATATAATTATAATATCATAACAATATTAAATAATATAACGAATGATAATAATAAACAATAATATAATCGATAATATTCTTGCAATAATAATAATAATAATAATAATTATTATTATTATTATTATTAATCACATTATTGAATAAATGACTGTAAATAGAATAAAAACAAAATTACTAATAACATTAACAATAACAAATCACTATTACTATCATTATTACTATTACTATTATTAACCGTTATTATTATTATATTATAACAATATTCTAGTTAGATTCTAGATTCTGTAGAAAATGATAAGAATTATTTCTATAGTAAGGAATGAACGACGATTCCCAGGGTTCGTTCGATCTATCGACGGTCTCGCTACGATATATCCCGCGTAGTTGAAACCAGCGATAAAGGAGCCCTAACCTCTTATGTGTGTACGCGCCGGCAGTACCGGCTACGTGTGTGCTCGCTACGCGTCTACCTCCTCGCGTTCCCCCACTCCTCCCACTCCTCCTCACTACCGCCAGTCGCCAGCCACTGAGACTACCCAGCTCCCCCTCCTTCCCCCACCTACGCCCCACTTGGAGGCAGCTTCGCGATAAGGTGCTTATCGTATCCGGCTCCCCTTACGGCCGCCTCGTCAGCTCGACAGAACTCGATATTCTCGCGAGTTCGTACGTTAACCGAGCGGACTGTGTAGTAAGCGAAATCGTTCTAACCTCTTCTCTCTCTCTCTCTCTCTCTCTCTGTTTCTTTCTATCTATCTATCTCTATCTCTCCTTCCCCTTCTCTATCTATCTATCTCTATCTCTCTCTTTCCCTCTCTTTCTTTTCTCTTTCTATTTATCTCTATCTTTCTCCCTCTCTCTTTTTTTCGTTCTCTATCTCTATCTATCTCTTTCCCTCTCTTCCTCCCTGTCTCTCTCTCTCTCTCTCTCTCTCTCTCTC
>NC_057693.1:1394431-1406931 GCF_014466175.1 Vespula pensylvanica
TCTCTCTCTCTCTCTCTCTCTCTCTCTCTCTCTCTCTCTCCTTTTTTTTTGCTGGCGAGTTTGAGAAAATTTTACTAGTACCGACGATGAGAATCTTCCTTTCACACGGGTTCTTTCCTTTTTCTTTTTCTATTTTTTTTTCTCGTTTTCTCTCCCTCCTTTTTTTTGCGTGTTCCTTTTTTTTTATCTATCTCTTCTTTTTCTCTTCATATCTTTTTCCTTTTTTCCTCGTACTCAACGATTATATATATGTATATATATATATATATGTATTTGTTTCTTACAATATATTTATATATTACGATAAACCTATGATAAATGTATTATGATAGTAATTTTGCATTATATAATAGACTGTTACTATCTTAATCTTTGAAAGAAGCTTATATATATTTTTTTCTCTTCCTCTCCTTCTTTCTTTCTCTCACTGTCACCCGTTTTGAACTTTGTTCGTGCGTGAGATTATTCTTTTATTTGTAGTATATATAATAAAATATAAAATTTATACTAATAATTTGATATTATGTAACAAATAAATTGTATTCGCTTTAAACACTGAAAGCAGCTTTTATTTTTTTCCCTCTTTTTCTCATTGTATCTTCTTGTGTTTTGTAATTACGTGCAAGTTATAATATATGCATATATAATGCTATAAAGAATTTATATGATAATAATTTTAGATTATATAATAAATAAATTGTATTTACTTTCAACTCTGAAGGAAGCTTTCATTTATTCTCTTTTTTTCTTTTTACTGTATTTTCTTGTACTTTGTAATTATGTTTGTTACAATATATATATATATAATATTATAAATAATGTATATAATAATAATTTTGAATTATATAATAAATAAATCTTATTTACTTCAAAATCTGAAAAAAATTTCCATTTATTCTCTCTCTTTTTCTCTATCGCCTTTATCATGATTTTGATGAGATCGAAAGTACCGGAAATATCGATCTTAAGTTTTTATCTCGTCGAACCTTTCTCTCGTCTCTATCACCACCAATGCAGCGAGTCGTAAACGTCTTGAATTCAATCGAAGAAATCGAAGCGTTGAACTCGAGTCCGTGCTCGTTAATCGTCACTTTCGTAACTACAGTACGTAATATATTTCAGATCATTGAATCTATGAAATGTAGTTGTCGATATTTTTTTTAAATTTCAACTCAATAAATTTTATATTTTATATATAATAATAATCAATAAATTTTAACCAAATTAATTCTTACACACGTAAGTTCATGGATACGTATATGAATTATATAAAAGAATTTCATTAGGCTAATTGTCCGATTTTCGATATTCTCCTTTTGCTATTTTAACAACTTATATACTTATACATATATATATATATATATATGTATTTATGTATATATACATAAGGTCGAATCTATTACGAAATCTTCGCACGGCTTTCGGGGCACATCTCTTGTAAGTATGCGAGTGACGATGTTTATCGTTTTACAAGGACGATTATTTATACTACATAATACTATTTAATGACCTTCTCTATAGACGAAACGATTATCTTTTGACCAATCTAAAAAGTGCTCCGTCATTTTGTCGGAAAATCGAGCGAGTATATTATTGAAATAAACGATAATTAAACGAACGACGAATAACTTCACTCGTATACGTCCGTGACACGTCGACCGTGTTTCCATAAACACACAAACACACACACACATATATCTATATACATAAGTACATATACATATACATATATATATATACATAAAATCATATTATGTATATATGTAAACGTGAACAGATAATACAGTATGTACTCTGAGTATAATATATCTGAATATAATATATATATATGCATGTATGTAAACGTGTATAGATAATGCAGTATGTACTCTGAGGAAAAGAGACGAAGAGTCACCTTCGGTCATGCTTCGTTAAAGTCCTTCGAAAATGGGTGAACAGGATACTGCCGCTGTGAAACGACTATGCGAATGTAATAAGAAAAAGAAGAGGATAAAGAAGATGAGGAAGAAGAAACAGAAGAAAAAGAAGAAGAAGAAGATGAGGAAGAAGAAGAAGAAGAAGAAGAAGAAGGAGATGATGATGATGAGGAAGAAGAGGAGAAGGTACAAGAAGGAGCAAAGTAAAAAAAAGAAAAGAAAAGGAAAAAAAGAAGAAGCAAAAGAAAAAGAAGAAAAAGAAGAAGAAGAAAAAAGAAAAAGAGAGATATAGATGTAAGTTAAACTTCGTCCTTCCTTCCTTCCTTCCTTCCTTCCTATAATCTTCCTTCTTTCTTTTATCTTTTTATTTCCTGATCAAATTATTGCACATTTCTTCGTAATCTCGATCAAGAAATCGAAAAGTCAAGGTCCAATATAGGAACTAGCTTTTTTGTTTTCCTATTCTTTTTTTCTTCTTCTTTTTTTTTTTTTTCTTATCTCTTCTTTCTTTTATTTTTCTTCTTCTTTTTTTTATTCGTTCACTTCTTTTGCTTTCCTACGAGTGCTCACCCAACCTGTAAATCGTGATTTTAATGTCCTTAGAGAAACAACGAGCGAAGGAAAAGAAGAAAAAGAAAAAAAAAAAAAGAAAGAAGAAGAAGAAGAAGAAGAAGAAGAAGAAGGTAAGAGAGGAACGTCGTCGTTTCCTTTCGAGTCGATGGCCACGAACGTAAAATAAATTTACTAGCGATTTTGTTAAATACCGCGAAGAACCTTTAGAAGTAGGTAGGTATGTACTTATAGTTATGTATTACGTACATGTATGTATGTACTTATGTTGGACTTTGCGAGCTTCTTTAACGATCGCCGAAGAGTTTTCTTTCTTGTTTCTTTTTAACTTTTTTTCTATTTCTCTTCTCTCTCTCTCTCTCTCTCTCTTTCTCTATTTTTTTTCTTTTTTTTAGAAAAAGAAGAAACAACTTGTTTCGCATTAAAAGCCCCGAATTATCTGTTTCTCTCTGGTATGACCTTGGGAAAAGTACTTAGGTATGGTAATCTTCTTTCACACGTTGGAATTCACACGTCTATCACGTTCGCGCCTGTATTTTTACGATCGCATCTTTCTCGGACTGCTTAAGTTCGTCCGTATAGATCTTTATAAAATAAAAATCATCAGTAATGAAGGATTGAGATAAATTTGAATTATTAAATACCCATCGATAATATTTTCACACGATTGAATCGATTTGTTTGAAATTAAATTGAACGCGTTGGTAATTATGTAGGTATATTATTCCGTAAAAAAATTAATTAAACGTTCCAATGAATTTTTAATTTATATATATATATATATATAAATTATTATTATATAAGAAATATACATACATTATATATATACATATATATATTTATACTATGTATAAATAGATGCATACATATCTCTGTTTGCTCGTAATACAGAAAAAAATATATAAAATCTTATACATTATTCTTCTTCTTATGAAACATTATATAAAAATATATTCGTTCTCGTTTCTTTTATATATATATATATATATATATATATATAAATTAGAAATTAAAATGAAGCTAATAACAAAAGGAATATAACAATATTTTTCACTTTTTGATTCAAATCATGATCTTCTGTCGAACTTCATTTACGTTCGATATTCCCCTTCCTCTCTCTCTCTCTCTGTATTTTTCTGAGATCAAAGATGTCTCGATTAATCGAACGTGCGTAACAATTTCTCCTTCATATAATGTATCGTCGTAGGACGATGTAAGTTTCCATTGAGCTGTATATATACCATAATGTACTTTCTTATCCCATTCGGTTCTACCATTCGACGAACGCTCCTTCACGCGAATACGACACTTTCTAACGCGATAAAATATATACCGGGTGTACGTAATATTCCGAAAGATCGCATACTGTTAGTAATTTTTATTTCTAACAGTACGTCCTCTCATTCTTATTCTCTTCGATCTCTTCGATCGAAGAAAAAACATCTTTAATGTCAACTTGTGCCATTTAGAACGAGACAGTCGAACTTAACCGAACATGGCCGATTCTTATTGCCGAACGATTTCGAACTTTGTTACTAACGAGAAATAATTTCGAGTATGTCATTGTTTCTTTTTCTCTCTTTCTCCTTTTCTCTATTATTTGTTTTATTTATTTTCTTATTTCTTGTAAATCAGTGTAAAATGTTTTAATTATTCGATAATCTATTATATCATACGTTGAAACAATTTCTTTTTTTCTTTCTTTTTTTTCGAAAAGATTATGTAATATTGAGAGATAATAATATATCGTATAAATAATATATAACTTGCATCGTATTTAAGTTAGATTAGTGTAATAAGTTGTATAGTATATCAATGTAATATATTATAATGAATTATAGAATACAAGTTAATTTATATAGTGCTAATTTATCCAATGTTATTTATATAATATAAATTATACTATTATATAATATTTTGTAGTATAAATAATACTGTAATTTATACTTAATAAATATTTTAACTATATATGAATTAAACATTAATTTGTAACATGACTTATATGATAACATTATATGATAAACGTTAATTTTATGCTAATAGAAACTAAATAAGATTTCAAAAATATAGAAACTTTAAAATTTATTATGTAATCGATACTAAATTTGACGTTTCATTTTCATTTTTAAATGGTCGATTTGTTTTAGATAAATGACGAAACGTTTCATTATTATACGTGTGTATATAAATTTATAATAATTTTTATCTCGAAATTGTTCGTGTCTGCCGGATATAATTATTTATCTGACCATAATAATAATAATAATAATAATAATAATAATAATAATAATAAAAATAATAATAATAATATTCAAAACGTTTTACGATATAACAATTAATTTTATTGATTATATTATATTATACGTGATTTTCGATTTCTATTTTATTTTAAATATTCATCAACTATATAATAATTTAATTCTTAGCGATTCACTTTTAATCATAAAATTACATGAATATATATATATATATATATATATATATATATATATATATATATTAATACATACACTAAAACTATAGGAATATTATTATTACATTATCCTAAACTTTCTTAATAACAATAACCCCTACTAAAAGAGGTAAAAAAACACATTGACATGAGATATAATTTTTTCAATAATTCACAATAATTCAATAATTATTAAATCGTAGGATTATAAAAATTCTATCGTTAACCATAATCGATAAATCGATACGACAAATCGATCGTATCGAACGTGCGTAAGAGTCTCATCTGTTTCGAGGAAGACATATTTTATTAACATTCTTCTTAAGCGATTCTCTTGAGCGAAAGGTTTGAAAGAAAGAAAGAAAAAAAGAAAAAATAAAAAAGATAAGAAAAAGGTACGTAGATCGAGGCCGAACGTATCTAACAGGACGAAGGAAAGAATGATCGGAGCTCGGTTAGTTTTTCTAAAAGAAAATTCTTCGATCTTTCGGCCATCTTTCTTTTCTCTCCTTCTCCCTTCTTCTTCTTTTCTTTTTTTCTCTCTTTTTCTTCTTTTTTTTATTTCGTATCTCTCTTTAACAGGAATGAAAAATTCACTGGAATATCATTGGATTATCTCTTCTTTCGGGCACGTTCGATTGTCCTTATGGAAAATTTATGAGATAAAACGAAATAAGATAAATAAGATAAAATAAAACGAAGCTTTCTCTCTCTCTCTCTCTATCTTTTCTTTTTTCTTTTTTTATCCTTCCCCTTCCTTTTTTTTCTACACCCTCCATTAAATCTCTTTGTAAAGGATTCTTTCGAGTCTCGCCACGCTCCTTCTTCCTACTTCGAATATCCTTTTTCACCTGCCGTTCCAACGTGAAAAGATCCGTAAGGTGGCACATTCAATCGAGATTATCGAGATCCTTCCTTCTACCCTTTTCCTTTTTTCTTTTTCTTTTTTATTTGTACACTCAATCGATGTCATCGCATCATAGAAGTTTCCCCTTTCTAATCGACTAAATTAATTGTTCCTTCTCTTTCTCTCTTTCTCTCTTCCTCTATCTATCTTTTTCATAAAATTAATCGATCATCAACAGAAAAGATCTTATTCGAAAGAACGACGCATTACACGAAACACGAAACAACGAACGTACCGAGCGTCGAAAGATGCAAGAAATCGTAATAGCCTGAACGTTTTTGTCGAGAGACCTCATGCTGAGAGAGTAGAAGAGACACCCCGAGTTTCTTTTCTTTTTTCTCTGCCTCCCCTCCCACCCCACCTCTCTTCCCTAATCCCTCTTCTTTTCTTCACTCCCCGTTCTCGTTCTTCTATCTTAAGACAACCGTTTCTCTCTTCGTAGGATATTTAAAAAATCCAACACGTAAAGATAAATAATGACGATATCGAGTTTATGAAAATAAATAAAGAACTGATTGTGAGTATTACCCGATATATTATCTCTTATCTTTATCGTTTCACGCACGTAGAGGAGTTTGATATGAAACGTTCAAGATACGAAAGATTTAGAGAGACAGACGAAGAAAGAGACAGAGGCAGAGATAGAGAGAGACGGAGAGAAAAAGAGAGAGAGAGACAAAAGAGACGACCATTATAGACTAAGATAGATAGAAAGATCTATAGATAAAGATGATTTCGATAAAAGAAAAATTAAAATCTTTATCCACCTGTCTCTCTCTCTCTCTCTCTCTCTCTCTCTCTCTATCTCTCTCTCTCTCTCTCTCTTTCTCTTTTACTCGATTGGATCATAACTCCGTAGTATTTCCCTGCGTAAAACCGGCTTTGGGGATTCGGACAGTAAGAACAAAATAGATAGATAAAGAGAGAGAAGGAGACAGAGTGAGATGAGGAAAAAGAGAGCGAGAGAGAGAAAGAAAGAAAGAAGTTGCAGGATCGAGACAACACCGTGGGGTGTAGCTCGTTTTAGACTAAGATAGGTCTCTTCGAAGCATCTCACGGATAAGAAATGGTCTAAGATAGGTCCGGGGTTTGTTTTAGCAGGTCAGAAATTTTCTCTCTTTGTCTCTCTCTCTCTCTCTCTCTTTCTCTCTCTCTCTCTCTCTCTCTTTTCTTATATTTTTCGACAAGTCACTGTCAAAAATAACGATAGACACGATCGAGAACTTCAAGTTTTCTTTTTTGTCTATCTCTCTCTTTCTTCCTCTCTCTTTTTTATTTTTCTTCTTTCCTCTCTTTCTGTCATCCCTCGAAAACAGAAGTGACAGAAGCCAGATACCCTTCAATTCCATAGAGGAAACTTAAAACTAGGATGTTTAAGTAAGCTTTTGTAGTCTTCGTATTAGCATTATTTTAGTTCAAGAAAGAAGGATCGCAGGAATCTTCGAGGAAGTGAAATTTAGCTCTTGAGAAAGGATAATTGGTAGAACGTGAGAACATGTGTAACTACATAGATAACTACTTACTTACTTACTTATTTACGTATGTATACACTCGAAATTCATTTCGATCATTCCACTTGGAAACTTTCTATTTAATCTTACTTCTTCTCTCTCTCTCTTTCTCTCTTTCTCTCTCTCTCTCTCTTATAAAAATCATAGAAGAAGATAAACGCAATAGAAAAGTTTTTTAAGAACGTAAACAAGTAATAACCTATATCAGTTAATTACAAAACAGCTTCATTAAAACAGACCGAATTATCAACGACAAAGAATTATCAAACACAGTGTTGGTGATGGCGATGGTGGTGATGGTGATGGTGATGGTGATGATGATGGCAATGGTGATGGTGGTGTGTGGTGGCTCGACTTCTCGTGGCTTCTGGAGTCGTTTTCTACCTTTTTCTCCTCCATCTTTTATTTTTTTTTCCTCTTCATCCTTCTCTCTACTCGCCTCGTTCTCCATCCCTTTTCCTTCCCTTCGTCCCTCTCCGTCTACCCAAACAAAGCTCTTTTACCTTAGCTCGCCTTCCTTTTGCGTTCGTGACTTCTCCCTGACCGAGGAACGGTGTTCTCAACCGTTATCATGTAACCACCGAAGATCGAGCTTCTTTCTTTCTCTCTCTTTCTTTCTGTCTCTTTTTTTCTGTCTTTTTTTTTCCTTTTTATTTTTTTTTCCTTTTCTTTCTCTTTTTTCCCTTCTTCGATCTCTTCTTCGGTCTATCTCTCCTTTTTTTCTTCCCTTTCCTTTAATTTTATTCGTTTTTTCTTTTTCTTTCCTTTTTATTCCTTTCGAAATTGGATATATTTAAAAAAAAAAAAAGAAAAGGAACAAATTTTATCTGATATTTTTGAGAAATTCTTTATTTCTTTTCCGGAGTACCTGTTCTTTTCTTTTTTTTTTTTTTTTTTTTCTTGGAATCAAAGACATCGATCGTAATATTCTTTTCAAAATGCATTTGCTCGTTCTTTCGTTCCTTCGTTAGCTTATTACGAAAGAACAGATGGAGTTTTATATCGGAGTTTTATTTACGTATTATTGATGTTGTTAAACACATTCAATCATAAGTTTAGAATAGTTCAATCCCCGTTGTCCAACGAAGTACAATGCCGCCCCTTGTGCGTTTTATTATCGATTGGTTTATCTACCAGGAACTTACGAGTAAACGAAGAAATATCGATACGTAAGTATATGTCCTATCGTCTGGTTATCCCTGGATTTGTTGAAAAATATAACGCATGTGGATAAACAATGATAAGAAATCGTTAGAAACTAGAAGTGAAAGTTTTTATCTGATCGATCTTGTTTTAAAATATATAGATAGAAACTTATGGTTATAGAAAATTTAATATATGGAAAAGAACAAATTTTATCTCATATCGTTAAGAAATTATTTCTGTTATTTTTCTTTTTCTTTTTCTTTTTTTTTTTTTTTTTTCTTAGGAATTTACTCGATAATCGCGAATTTTCTTATTTTCTTTTACGACAATAAAATGTGATTGATCTATGTATATATATTTCAATGCCAATCTTTATAGAATTTTTTATATATTACTTATAAAGTTATTAATTATAAAGTTACGAAGGATTTATATATATATATATACATAGAAACAAATATGAATGATAATTCATTGATTAATTAAAACGAAATAGAATGAATATTTCAATAAACTGTAAATACAAATTTTCTTTCCGTGCAAAAGCTTTTTACACGAAAATGCATGAAAAAAGGAACGGGTAATCGTAAGGTTTGTTAGTTTTACGAAATAACTCTGTACAAAAAAAAATCTACTTATTGATTCAAATTCATTCTAACAGAAGAATTGAATTGCCTTATGTTTGAAAATTTATGAAAATATTAAACGAACATTAAATATTTTATTTTATCTATTATTTTTTTTACTTATAATAAAATAACATTATACAAATTATTATTATTATTATTATTATTATTATTATTATTATACGTTTGTAGGAAATTGTCAGCTCGATTTTTAAGAAAAATTAAATCAAATAAAATAAAAAAAAAAAAAAAAATGACGCGATATTTGAATGAAACGCGTCTGACCTGTTACGGTAAACGCAATAATTTCTCAAGATAATATCGAATGAACGAGGTGTGTGAGAGGTGCGATGCTCGCAACGCGATTCGTCCGATAAATGATCGAGATAAACGAGGTACGGTGTAATTGGTATTAATCGAGCATGATAAGCGATTAGGATGATACTTCGTCCTCTGCGGTGTTTCATCTACACAAATCGATCGATATTTATTTGTTTAGTCTTATACATTAAACAGGATCGATAAACAATATCTTTCTTTAATTATTAATTTTTTGTTTGTTTGTTTGTTTGTTTGTTTGTAAATCGAAAATAACATGAAAATAAAAAATAGAAATATTTGAAATGTTCAATACGAAGTTTCATTATCTTATTTCATTTTTAATGTTACATCTTTCGTATTTCACTCGTTATTTCCATCCAACAATTCGATTTTATTCATTTAGAATAGCAAAGTATAGATAATCTTTTTCTACATATTTTCCAAGCGTTTTATTTCTTTCTTCTTTCTTTTTTCATTTCTATTTTTCTTTTACTTCACTATTTATAAAATCACGTTCGAAACAAACTATTTTCTTTCAATTTATCTTTCGTTATTTTTACTCTATATATATATATATATATATATATATATATATATATATATTTCTCTTTCCTCTTTTTTTTTCTTTTTTACCACTGAAATAAACAATATCTTTACAACTATTATTACAGTATTATTCTTATCAAATATAAATAACTGAATAAATAAATAAATAAATAAATAACAAACGAACTAACTAACTAACTAAATAAATAAGTAAATAAACGTTTATATAATCTTTTTACGTTCGAAACATTCCCAGATAAAAAAGAATGCTCGCACACGTAAAAGAGAAAGAGAGAACGATAGAAAAAAGAAAGAATAAGAGACAGAGAAAGAGAGAAGAGATGGAGAGGGAAAAGACAATGGACGATTTCATTTGACAAATACACGAGTATACTTACAAACTCGCGTTTTATATTTGGCATTTTATACATGAACGTATTCGAACACGTGGGTTGACTCGTATCGGTGTCATTCACGAGAGAACAAAGACCGAAGTAAGTACTTATGTACGATGATGCGCTCGATGGCATTACGCCTTTCAAACGGAAGTCGTCGTCCGCCATTTCTCTTATTCTTTCTCTTTCTCTTTCTCTTTTTCTCTCTCCTTGTCTTTCTCGTTTTCATTTCTTTTTATTTCCGTTTCTTTTCTTTTCTCTCTCTTTCTTTTTCCTTCCTTCAAAGAAAATTTTCCACCCGACTGATTTCATCAATATATTACATAATTTATTACACTTTGCTGTAAGCTTAATATAACATTTAATAATACGTTACGTAGTATAACATTTAATAATACGATCCTATAACGTCTGTATCGAGTTTGATTAAAAATAGTGAAATGGAAGATTCCCAATTCATAATGATTTCCGTTATCGTAGGGCAAATAGCAGAATGTTTAGGAAATGATGAAATGATTTCTTTTCCTTAGAAGAGAGAGGCTTCGTTGAGAAGGCAACGAATCAAATACAAACGGTCCCTTGTCTTTCTTTCTTTCTTTCTTTCTCTATCTCTATCTCTTTTTCTCTCTTTCTCTTTCATCTCTCGTCTCTCGTGTTACGCCTTCTGGTTGATGTAAAAAAGTAATTTATGAATACACCCCTTTTACATTGAGAATTACTTATGTACGTACGTTTACGCAAAAGAGAAAAGTTGATGATAATAAAAAAAAAGAAGAGAGAGAGAGAGAGAGAGAGAAAATAATACCGAATGAGGGAAGATACCAAAATGGAGAATCTTTTGATTTTTCCATCTCGATATTCGTGATAATATTTTTAGATCCCCACTGCTGTTCTCGTGCTTTTCCCTCTGACTAATGCTTCTCAAGAAACTTTGTGAGAGTGTGAATAACGTAGCAGAAGAATAAGGAAAAAAGAAAAAAAGAAAAAAAGAACATTTCAGGCTAATAAAATGTTGACTCTCCGCATGATTCCTTTCTCTTTTACGTATCATTTACGACATTAATATAAAATATATTTTTTGTTTTTTATCAAATTGAAAAAGATTCAAATTTTACAAGCCATTCGCAAGATAACATATATATATATACATACGTGCATCTATCTACGCACACGTATACCTATAATTATTTATATAGCTATGTGATAATCAATGAGATAATTAAAAACTAAATAAATTTTTGTTTCAATGTATCAACGATGAAAATAAACACGGAGAAGTATCAATATCGAGTGTTTTCGAATTAGTGATAATAGACCAGACCATTTTACTTTTTGTTTTTCGTTTTTTTCTTTTTCCTTTCATTCGAACAAAGATCATTGATCACAACTAAAGACACGAAGAAATAATTGTTCTACTTATCGGCCGCATTAGAAACAGAATGTTTAATATGAAATACTTTGATACGGTTCATTTTAGAAAAAAAAGAAAAATATCAAACGATCAATCAAGTCAGCAAAATATTCACGAAAACGAATGAAAAAAGGAAGAAAGAAAAATATAGTAGTAACATGTAAAACGCTTCAACGAAAAAACATTCAACAAATATTCAAGAAAAACAACAACAACAAATTGCACGAAATCAAGTCAAGGAACTTTGAATATTCGATACGGTGTAGCGATGATGCAGGTACGTTCTTCAACTCAACCCAACCCAACCCAAATCAACCCAACCCAAATCAACCCAACCCAACCCAATCGAACCCAACCAAATCCAACCCAAGCCAACACAATTCAAACCAAGCCAAGTCAACCCAACCCAACCCAATCCAATCCAATCCAATCCAATCCAATCCAATCCAAGCCTCACTACGACTGCCAGCCTACCTTCGACCGTCCACCCTAACTCGAAAAGTCAACGACGAGGACCACCACCGCGACGTATTTTCTTCTCTTCCTTTCTCATCTCTCTTTTCTTTCGTCGAATAACCCCTTCACTTTTTCCGATGACTGTACGCTTCTTGGAATTACATGGATCTCTCGCACGAGACTCTCCAGGCTGGTTCTTATACGTACGCATACATACACATACACATATACAAAAAGAGAAAG
>NC_057693.1:1411931-1413073 GCF_014466175.1 Vespula pensylvanica
TCTATCGAACGCCCTAACAATTTCTTTTTTCTATCTTATACGAGACCAAACCTATTTTACGTGGCATTTGAAATTCAAGTTTCTATTACCTAACGTGGCCTATGGTGATCAAAATCGTATGGTCGCCCGACTCGGTTCCGTATTATATTATTCCGAGAAGAAAGATTATCGAAAGGAGAAAGAAACAGAGAAAGAGTGAGAGAGAAAGAGAGAGAGAGAGAGAGAGAGAGAGAGAGAAAGGAACGAAGAGAAGATCAGATTCAATGTTTTAGTATACGATGTCGAGTGTGACTCGACACGAGAGCGTTCGATTACTTTTCTCAAGGAGAATACTTTTCTTAATTATTATGTATTTATGTGGTTGAGTATTAAATATGATCTTTGAAGAAGGAAAGAGAGAAAGATAGAAAAAAATAAAGAAATAAATGAATAAATTTAAATAAATGAACGAACGCATCCGCGGTAACCGCGTTAGATGCATTCGCTTCTAAAATCTTCGAGTTGGTCTCTAACACTTTTGCCTTAGAAATCCTCTGCATTGCGTTTTGTTTACGTCATAAGTTCAGAGTTCATCCGTGTTTTGTCAGTTACGAGAACCGTTACGAGAACTTTATGACGATATGATTACCTCGAAATTCGTTCAAAATATTTGCGAAGAATGAAACGACCGATATGTATTTTTCCGTTTTCTTTACTCAATTTATTTTCTTCGTCGATTATAATACTTACTGTTCTGATAATAATAATGATGATTATTATTATTATTATTTTATTTATTATCATAATTAAACCAATAATAAAAATTAATAATCGCAATAATAATAATAATGATAGTAAGTATTAATAAGTATTAATAAATAATTAATAAGTAATAAGTATTAATTATAATAATTACAATAATTACGTATATAATAATAATAATATGTTAATATAATTAATAATACATATAATAATAATATTATTATTATTAATTATAACATAATTATAATTATTATCATTGATATTATTATAAATTAAAAGTAAATGTAAAATAATTATGATTATTAAATTTTATATTATAATAAATAATTGTAATCATTAATAATAATTATAAATATTATATAACAACAACAACAACAACAACAACAACAACAACAACAACA
>NC_057693.1:1418173-1451243 GCF_014466175.1 Vespula pensylvanica
GAGTAACGTTTTACTGCGATTATATTTTTTTTACTAAAGAAAAAAAAAAAAAAAGAAAAAGAAAAAGAAAAAGAAAAAGAATCAAATAAAATAAAGAATCATATCCAATAATTAATTTTCGCTTCCTTCATCGTGATTTATTGTAATTATTTAAAAGAACATTCCAACGAGGAATTCGATGTGCGAATCTTCGGTATTTGCACTTAATTTCCCTTTAAGGCGAGCCCTAGCACGTTTACGAATAGTTTGCCTCTTCAACAAAACGCACGAGCGCGCACTATTTCGTTCGTGTACGTGTAGATAAGTGTATGTCTAGGTATGTATGCGTATTGA
Source organism: Vespula pensylvanica (assembly GCF_014466175.1). NCBI lineage: Eukaryota > Metazoa > Arthropoda > Insecta > Hymenoptera > Vespidae > Vespula > Vespula pensylvanica. The sequence goes on from NC_057693.1 coordinate 1,418,507, forward strand.
ATCACAAATAAAGCTTCACATACGAACTCGGTACTAACTAGTGCCAATATATGCATGTATGTGTGCAGCCTTTGAACGAGTGCACTCTTGTACAGTCCGTACGATAAGCAAATGTATATTCGATCGATCGTTTTCATATCTCGAAGATGAAAGATATATTATAATAAAGATTCTTATTCTTTCGATTATTCATTCGTTTCAAGTAAATTGATAGTACGTTGATGACAAGAATATTCCAAAAAAAAAAAAAAAAAAAAAAAAAAGAAAAGAAAAGAAAAAAAACAATTTATTTGTAGCATTTTATTTTGTTTCTATGATTAAATTGAGTATGTCGGAAGATTATTAGATAGGTGTGTGTGTCTCTGTATGTATACAGATGTGTATGCAAAAAGATGTATCTCTATTTTTGTCTTTTAAGTAATATCTTTTTTAGATCTATAAAATTGTTTTTATACGGCGGTTAAATGACGATATTAGTTCCAAATTTTTCTAGATAATATTTATGAGACGTGTTTTAATATAATGATTAAATTTAATATATTGAAAGATCAATATATATATATATATAAAATATGTATTTTTTTTTAAATATTCTTTTTTACTCTTTTTCTTTTTCCGTTTTCTTTGATCGTATAGACTGGTTTCTTTACGTCGTTAAAATAAAGATATTTATAAGACGTGCTTTAATTCTACGATTGAATATAATACTGCTAAATATCATTTTGTGCAATACTATACATACATACATACATACATACATACATACATACATACATACATATATATATAATATACATATTATACAATATATATATATAACATACATATTATATAATATATAATATAATATAATATATATATATCATTTTGTTCATTTGTTTCGTTAAAATAATAAAATGAATAAAACTATAAATAATAGTTTAGAAGACACTTAGATACAGAATGTTTGTAAAAGAAGGAAATCGAGAGATGCAAAGAAGAAGAAGAAAAACGTGGAAGAGGGAGGAGCAGGAGGAGGAGAAGAGGAGGAGGAGGAGGAGGAGAAGGAGCATTCGTTCGAGTGTCCCGCGTATCGAAAGATAAATTATACAGTCGAAAGAGCATCATCGACGACGAACGATAGGTCGAAGGCGAAAGTTTCCTTCGTTCGCTTTCTCCTCGAGATGATGTCGGAGTCTCTCGAGGACCGAAACGAAAAATATAATTACCGATATCGTCGTCGTCGTCGTCGTCGTCGTCGTCGTTGTCGTCGTCGTCGTCGTCGTCGATGAACGAAAGAAAATGAAAGAAGATGAGGAAGAAGAAGACGAGAAAGAGGACGAAAAAAAAAAAGGAGGAAATTGAATTCATCGAAAGCATCTACTTCTTCTTTCAATTCAAAATATACCGTCAATTGCTAAACACCTGTCGTCATTTAACGACCATCTATTTTCACGAGCTGATGTAATGTCTCTCTCGAGGGTCATAGAACAAAAAAAAAAAAAAAAGAAGAAAGAAAGAAAACAAGAACAAAAAAGAAAAAAAAAAAGAAAAATCCTAGACATCGTCGAAATTTAATCAAGAGATAAAAATTCGAATTTGATTTCGTAAAGACATAATTGAATTAAAAGTCGCGATGTTACTTATATAAAATAAGCGACACATGTATCTATTTATTTCCTTCGAAATCCTTCGAAATCAAATTTTCAAAAATCAAGAAGCAGATCAATTTCTAAATCTAATAATAATGGACGAACGCGTATCGTAGAATTTCATCGATAAGATTAAACGGTAATGAGATATAAACTTTCTCCTCGTTGTTCGATCTCTTTATATTTTCATAAGACGAGATCCCATCTAATTTCTCTCATTTGACATCCCTTATCGTTGTACTAAAATTCTTATCTTACGATATTTTACGACGGCAAACGAATCCTCGTTACAGTTGATAACTTTTATTGTCGATGTAACGATCAATATATACATATACATATATATTTATATAGATATCTATGAACGATATTTATTGGATTTGTCACGAAAGTTCGTCATGCTTATATCCCACGAACATATCTATGTACTTGCTTACGTACATACGTATCGAAACGTACAATGTACAAAAATACGATTAGTAACATAACTAACGATACGATGAGAACATATTAACTTCTCGTTCGTATATTCGAACTAAAATATTTCGTCGACGTATTATAAATGTTTTCTTGACCCTTATTTTTTTTTGTTTTTTTTTCTTTTTTTTTTTTTTACTTTTAATTCGTTGATTTACGATCGAAGATGGAACGATATGAAGACTCATTACGAACTTCCCGGACAACGCAATACAATTAAATCACGTACGTTAAGTACGTATAAACTAGTATAATGATTCTCGCAAATAAACGTGTCTTCCTTCTCGCGATATCGCAAAAGAGTTTCTCTCTCTCTTTCTCTCTCTCTCTCTCTCTCTCTCTCTCTCTCTCCTTCTTTCTCTTTTTCTCTCTTTGCTCGTTCTCGACTATAACGATGATGACGATGACGACGATGACGATGACGTTCGTCGAGTCACTCAGTAGAATCGGTCAAAGTATGCTTGGAAGACGTTATGCTAGAACGATCATATATTTAAACTCTGCGATTGGTCGATTCGCTTTAAACGTGATGCTCTCAAGTGGTTAAAGAGTTGACGCTGATATCTAATGACAAGCGCCTCGTTGTGTTGGCCATAGTCGGCCGACGAGCAATTACACAATTCACCTATAATAACAGATATATTCAATCGGATAGAACAGCAATAAACTACGAATGCGATTCGTTTTTTATCGATCAACAATTTTTCCAAGGTTTCGAGCTTTCATTGTTCGTTGACAATTTTACGAAAACGTTTGTCCGTAACGTTTTCTAATTTTTCTTCTTCCTTTCTTTCTTTCTTTCTTTCTTTCTTTCTTACTTTTCTTTCTATTCTTTTAATTCTTTCCTTCTTTCTTTTTATTTCTTTCTGTTTCTTTTTTTTCCCCCCTCTGTTTGTTATTGCCGTATCTATGAATTAAATTTATCCGAAGGTCAGACCAAGAGACTAGTTCTTTTAGCATATATACATATGTACTTATGTATATAGCGCAGAATTATTTTTAAATGAGATATAAAATAAAAGTAGAAATGAAACGTACGAGATTTTATGTGATAAAATTTGTTACGTAAATATATGCTCATAAATATAATATAAAATAAAATATTAATATTAAGTAATACACACACACACACACACGTATATATATATACATACATGTATAAAAAAAGAATATTAATATTAAATATACAGGATGTCCTCCAAAACTCGTTTGACCCAAACTATTCAGGAGCGTATCGATGAGATTTCTTAAAAACGATGTTTTAACAGCAAATTTTAATATCAAAAAAAAAAAAAAAAAAAAAAACGAAAAAAAGACGCACCAGGCGAAACTCAAAAACAACGAATATATTCTTTTAACTTGGCGTCAGAATTTCGAACGTCATTCAAAGATACAATAACGCGGAGCATACTTCAAATACAAGTGTTCAGAATGGCGCACGTCTTGATCGTGCTATGAGTCAGATTCTCTATGGATTTTTCCATTTGTTTACATTAATTGTCATCGACCAAATGTAGCAATAAAAAGATTCACTGAGTTACGAAACCTGCAATATTTTTTACGATTACAACAATAAAAATTTGTAAAGGACGCGAAAGACGATTTCAAGTATGAAAATATTTTCGAATAGGCGACATCGAACTCGTAAAATCTTACAAAAAAGGATTCATTGAAAGGGATTAGGCGAAACAGGCTATTTGAGTTTACAATATCACGTGGGACGTTGAGACGAAAAAATACTATACTGGTTAGAAGCAAAAATGAGCAGTCATCCACCCACCCGTGTAAATAGATAAAAACTCTCGTTCTCTCTCGTAATCATTTATAAATGTATAAGTTCTGTTATCAGTTAAATTAAATGATAAAAAACTAATCGTGTTAGATTATTTCAGGTCAATTTCATCGTATTTAAACCTATTAAAGGCTAAGTGGATCGTTTATGTCTTGTATGTTAAGCACCCGGACGACCAATTTCAAGGCCCTCTAGCATCGTAAGTTGGTCGCTGTGGTTATTGTTTCTTATTAAAAAGTTGTTCTACGAGGTATCCTTGATATACGCTCCTGATATATGGGTCAAACTTTTTGGGACACTCGATATATGAATACTAAAACTTATAACGTAAAATACTATTACTAGTAATATAAAATTACTACTACTATTAATGATAATAATAAATGAAAATAATATATAGAATAATATAATATAATATAATTTTAATATTAGTACGGTAGAACTATGAAGATACTGTACGAATATTTAAGATTCTCACTGCTTATTTTGTATTGTTTAGCAAATATATATATATATATATATATATATATACCTATATAATATAATAAATGGAATATTATAATCTTATATTATAATAATACTAAAAAAACAAATTAAAACGATATGTACAAACATTATAAGTATACAAATAATAATATAACATAATATGGTATAATATAATATATATAATAAATAGAACGTTATAATTTCATATTATAACAGTACTAAACAAAATTAATATAATATATATATATATATATATATATATATATATACACATGTATTATATATCTCATGTATATCTGTAAACAAAACTTCATTCACTCAGTTGTAAAAAAAAAAAAAAAAAAAAAGAAAAAAAAAGACTCAAAGGAAATGAAAGAGTCGCGATAGTTTACGATCGTTCATTGCATTGTCACCATCATCGTTGTTATACGTTCGTACATACGTGGTTCGACCGACAAGATTGAAATACCACGGCGTATAGCTTTTCAGCGTGCATCACAAAGAGAAGCCTTCCGTGGAAAAGAAGAAGAAGAAAAAAAGAAAAAGAAGAAAACGAAGAAGAAGAAGAAGAAGACGAAGACGAAGAAGACGAAGACGAAGAAGACGAAGAAGACGGAGAAGACGAAGAAAATGAAGAAGAAGCGGCGGCCATGACGGCTTTTGCTGGGATGAGTTGCACGAAGGGGTCAAAGGCCGAAAGCCCGCTCCGATGAGCTCGCTCGACGCGATAAATACTCTCCGAGCGAGGAGGACCCTTCTTCTTCTTCTTCTTCTTCTTCTTTTTCCTCTTTTTCTTTTTTTTCCCCTCTTCTTCTTCTTCTTCTTCTTCTTCTTCTTTTTCTTCTTCTTTCTCTTTCTCTTCCTCCTCCTCCTCCTCTTCCTCTTCATTTTACATCCTCGACCGAACTACGATACTCGCGAAAACAAAATTCGAAAATACTAATCGATGTTGTTCATTCGACGTCTGATTTGTTTAAAAAGAAAGAGAAAGAAAAAAAAAGAAGAAGAAGAAGAAGAAAAGAAAAAGCTTCATACGTTTCTTCGAAAATATATAAAATTTTTGACGAAAACGCAAATAGACATTTTAATAAAAATACGAAATTGTTTGATCAAAGAAATAACTATTTATTGGTATGCTGTAACTACACACATACAAACATAACGGAATTTAATAGGGATTTAAGAAACTTAATTGTTAGAAAGTAATTATATTCCAATGATTCGACGATTTTTCATTTTTTAAAGAAACTATCGACGCAATGTCCATCCTGCGATCTCGTAAGTCATCGAGAAAGGAACGGTCTCTCTAGGTGAAACCACGTAACAATTACCAACACCGGTGTGCAGGAGCGAGTTCTATATAAATACATCGTTTCCTTAAACCACCACGTGCCGGAAACCGGAATTCTAGGCAAAAGCACGACCGGTCGTGCGTGATATCTCACAAACATGTTTTATCCAACATAGTATACACACACATACACACAGACACACACACACAGAGAGAGAGAGAGAGAGAGAGAGAGAGAGATAGGTATGTAGTTATATATATACATACATAGATATGTATTTATGTGTGGTAGCAGTTACACGGGTTACTTTTCATCCTCGATTTAAGACTCGAGCATCTCGAGTTTAAAGTATACGTATGTATATATCGTGTTTTCTATGATACAATACCATTACGAACATAAATTTTCTTAAATCTTCCTAGTATCAAGAATCTAATTGGGATCTGAATTATATCGAATGAAAAATATAGACTCATATATGAAACTATAATGGCTAATGTGCTAAGAAATACATAAGTTAGTTGAAATTTTCAACGAACACCTCGTATAATTCGTATGATAACGAATTTGTTCAAAGTATTTAACACAGCAGGGGGTGACGAGAAATTGTTCAACCGCTCAAGGATAACTGGAATGTCGAAGGATTCGAAACTATACTATTAAATGTCTAAGTTGTTGGGTTTAATCCTACATACGCTTACGACCAGCTCTATCTGATCGTCTTTCGTTATAACGAATACGAACTCTCTTTTATTCGATAAACATAGAACGAAGGGGAGAGAGAAAGATATATATATATATATATATATATATATATATATACATACGAGAGATAGAGAGAGAGAAAGAGAAAGAAATAGTGAGTGAATAAAATAAAATAAAATAAAATATAAAAATAATTCGAGAAGGAACGAACGAATTTAACAGGGAACACGCGATATAATACGAGGGTAATTTAAAACATTCATGGCTCTTTCTTCTTCTTCTTTTCTTTTTTTTTTTTTTTTAAATATATAAATCTCATTGGAAGCACATAGTTAAGCGAGAAAGAAAAGCCGTGAATAATTTTTCAAATTATCTTAAAAAATATCAGTATTAGACTATATTTCATTTAATTAACGGTCAACGGTCATAATTTAAGTATTTCATTAGTAGTCGTGATTAATACGATTAAGTTTTTATCGTTACGTTATATGGTTTGAAATTAACGTTTGTTTCTGTTAATTTTAATAGTTGTTTCTTTTTTTTTTATTATTAATATAAAAATTAATCGAAAGGATAAGTAAGATGAATAAACGATTTTCTGTGGAATAGTTAGTCAATGATTTTGTTCTTTAATAAAACGATTGAATGATTTATGTGTTTACGGATTTCGTTCTATAATAAAACGATTCGATGATATAAAGTGTATCTATGAAGTACAGGATGAGACAAAAGTATTTCAGTGATATAATAAAAAAAAAAAAAAAAAAAAGAAAAGAAAAGAAAAGAAATCAAAATTTTACTCTTTCTCGATATCAAAAGCTAATTTTCTTTTTTTCTTTCTTTCTTCGGATTATCAAAGTTCAAAAGTCTGAACTACTACGTTGTTCGTTGTTAAAATGGATACAAACAAGAAAAGAGTTTTGTGAAGGAGTGATCGATTTTTTACGTCACGTAAAAACTTTTGGTCCACCCTGTAGCTCGTCAATAAGACACAGCATGTGAACGAATAAAACGATTCAGTGATTTTAAAAGTTAACTACTTAGCAATTAGATTTTGTTTTCTAATGAAGATATTCAATGATTTATGAATCTACGAAATAATTCGTAATCAATGATTATTGTTCTATAACAAAACCCTTGAATAATACAAAGTGTACGAAATAGTATTCGTCAATAGCTCACGAACTAAGTTTTTCTTTTTTTTTCAGAATGAAACAATCTTGTCAAAAAAGAAAAAAAGAAAAAATCGAAAACTCAAAAAAGCTTCAATTATCGAAATACATGTCTACGATGGATCAAAATTCTGTGAACGAATTGAATTTGATCGATCGAAGTTTTTGAACAATTTCAACAAAACTGATCGATATACGAGATGAAATAATCGACAAACTTCTTACAACAGATGCATATCGTACGTACAAATTTGAATCGTCATATACTTAGACAAAATATCGTTATATAGTTAGTACATAAATCATTGACGTTACTACGTTCGTGAAATCAATGAATCCATTTTATTCGTAGTAAATGTCACAAAGAGATAAATCATGTTACACGCTTATACGACTGTATAAAATGTAAAAATGAATGATATAAATATTAAGCGAACTAGAGACTCGAATAAAAATTACGAGATTTCCAATTTTCTTTTCGGCTTTTAACATGATCGAAGAAAAAAAAAAAGGAAAATACAAAAACAAAAAGAAAAAAAGAAAAAGAAAAAAAGAAAAAGAAGGAAGAAGAAGAAGAAGAAGAAATAAAATAAAAAGAAGAAGGACCCAACGAAAAAGGCGAAACCGAGAGGGAGGGACGACCCCCGAGGGCCAGAAGAGAACCCGTTTTACGACTCTTACTTCTTCTTCTTCTTCTTCTTCTTCTTCTTCTTCTTCTTCTTCTCTTCTTCCTCCTCCTCCTCCTTCTTTCCTCTCCGCAACTCTCCGCAACGCCACGTTCCGTGCGTTTTTTTTCCTTTCTTTCTTTTTCCCCCCTTTTTGTTCTTTTTTCTTTTTTCTTTCTCCCTTTTTTCTTCATTTCTTTTCTTTTCCCGTGCTCCTTTATTTCGCTTTCGTTACATCGCGGACATTTTCGAGCGGGGAACCGCGAACGAGTTCGCTACCACAGTTTCGCTTTACCCAGGCTTGTCTTCCACTTCTTTCGTTTATTCGATCCGGTATTTAAAAGTCCTTGAAAGTCGATTTTCATCGATCCGTGTAATATCCAAGATCGTTTTATAACAGGAGGAGTAAGAAGAAGAAGAAGAAGAAGAAGAAGAAAGAGGAGGAGGAAAAAGAGGAAGGGAAAAGATATTTAAAAAGCGATTTGTGTTATAAAACTATGTCGTTAATTCGAATTACTCGATAGAGGACTCATTAACGAATCATTAACGTCATAAAAATTATTTACGACTTATTTTTATAAATATAATAAATAATGTTATATTTAATCGTAGTATGATATTTCATCGAATCGTTTGATTTTTCGACACCTTATGAATCATCGGAGGACTAAATTTAGTTGGTCCTGTAACGGACTACGTTAACTGAAGTTGCAAAATCATTAAATTATTTTATTCCTTAGCATTCGTTATGAATCATCGAATGGTTATTTATAAATCATCGAATTGGTTATTTCTCATAGTTGGATAAATCATCGAGACGTTGTGTTAAAGAAAGAAAGAAAGAAAAAAAAAAGAGAGAGAGAGAGAGAGAGAGAAAAAAATACAGAATCATTAATGTTACCGTCTATTCGTAGATAAGATCGCTTATTCATTTAACTTATCATTTTGATTAATATTTCAATGTTAATAACATGGCAATCAAAAGATATACATAGCTAGATAGTAAGATTAATTTTTAGACGAGGAGAAGTTTGATAGAAGTGTAAAATTCTATTTGCATTATTATATCATTATTGCCCGTATGTTTATCGATGAACATACCCATAAATACATACATGCATACATACATAATCGAAAAGTAACAAGCACACGACTACTGTGGTCAATACGATTTAGAAATTTCCTCCTTCTCGGGCCCTAACCCTTCCACGAGTTTATCCATCCACGATGGCTTCTCTCGTTCTTTTATTATTATTACCGGACGAGCTCGGTCGCGTGTTGCTAAAATACGGGCTCTTAAATTGGAATAAATTGCTACGGCGTTTCTACCGTGAACGATAAGAGTATATTCGATCGCACGACCCTCTCTTAAGAGTGCACGAACTCCGTCATTCGTTTCTTTTTTTTCTTCCTTTCTTCTTCCCTTTCTCTCTCTCTCTCTCTCTCTCTCTCTCTCTCTCTTTCTTTCTTTCTTTCTCTTTTTCTCTTTCTTTCTGTTTTTCTCCTTTCATATCGTTCTTTCTTTCCCGTTGTTCAGGGGTTGCGTGGTTTCAAGCTCGAATTTCCTTCGACGAATTCGCTCGACGTTCATCGTTCTAAAACTCGAAAGGATTTCGTACGAGGGATCTTTAGAAGATGATTGAAAAACAAAAAATACACGCACAAAAAAATAGAGAAAAAGAAAAGAAAAGATCCTTCTTCGATTCTAATTCGTATCGATTAATTACGAGAGAGAGAGAGAGAGAGAAAGAAATAAAAATTTTCTCTTTTCTCCGTGCATTTGCGTATTTATCTATCGTATGATCGAAGAAATTAATCGTTCGATTATTTTTGCAACGAAAAAGTATTTACGTGAGCATCGAGATTCGCGTTTCTCATTTCGATTGCTAAATTCCACGAAGTGAAGCTCACCAAGAGTCAAAGTGAAAGTCCATTAAGTGGCGATAACAGGTGCGACAGGTTCGAAGGATTCGTTCTTTCTCGAGACGACGTGCATACCACTTTTGTCGAATAACAGAGATCGTCGATCTTTCCAATCAAGAAAGAGAGAAAAACAGAGAAAAAAAGAGAGAGCGAGAGCGAGCGAGAGAGAGAGAGAGAGAGAGAGGGAGAGACATCAATGCGACTTTCCATAAAAGCGAGGAAATCGTTTAGCAAAGTTGAATCGATCGAAGTTTACGTAATCGTTACGAGACTTTCGGAGAATTTTATGCGTGCGTTAGAAAAAGAGACGAAGATAAATAAAAAAAAATGAAGGAACAACTTTTTCTTTCTCTTTCTGCAATAAAACAAATGAGATTAGTAAATACATTTTTTTTTACTTGCACGAATTTTCTCTTTTTTGTTTTTTCTTTTTGGACATTATAAAGATCGCAAACTTTCATTATTATAAATATTGGTTCTGTCGTATAGTACTTTAAAACGACGAGTTATTTTATCGTAAAGGAATTTCAAAGAAAATTTTCTATCGATATCAGATCAGATGAAATAATTAATAGATATCGATGGAAATTAATAATTAGATATTAATTGAAATATTAAATTTATTTATACGTTAAAAGGGGCTGAACTTTTTGTTAGACTTAACAATGAAACATCAAAGTAAACATCTCGTCTCTCTCAAAGTTACGCAATTACGTCATTGAGATTGGCAATTTTAAAGGACGACAAATTATTTCATCGTAAAATAAATTTCTAGCATTTATTAATGTGAGAATAAATTGTTAATGTTAATGGAAATTGTATTATTAATTAAATATTAATAACAAGTTAAATTTATTTTTACCAACAACGAGCCGAACTTTTCGTTAGATTTAATAATGAAATATTAAAATAAATATCCCGTCTTTTTCAAAGTTACGCAATAACGTCATTAAGATCGGCAATTTCAAAGGACGACAAATTATTTTATCGTAAAATTTCTATTAATGTGAAAATAAATTGTAAATATTAATAGAAATTACATTATTAATAGAAAGTTAAATTTACTTTTACGTCGAAAGAAAACGGACTGAACTTTGCGTTAGACTTAATAATGAAAAATTAAAATAAATATCTCGTCTTTTTCAAAGTTACACAATTACGCCATTGCGATCGGTAATTTCAAACGATGACGAAAACGACGAGGACGAGGACGACGACAACTACGACGAGGACGACTACGACGAGGACAACTACGACGACTACGAGTACGACGACGTTGAGAGTACGGTCGATCGTGAATCACGATCGTGTGTCGTATGCTCGTGTCGCGTTATTATAATAAGCCGGATAAATATCGGCAAGCAAGAGACACGACACACGAAGCGAGAGAGGAGAATATTTTCCGCGTACGATTTCGCCGTACTCACGACTCTTCGAATAATAATCCCGGAACGGAAGGAAGCGTTGCAAAGGAGGGACAGGAAGTAACTTCCGTGTTGTTTGATAATAAGCGCGAACGTATGACAACACGTAGAACTGTTGAAGGAACGGTTTATGATCATTGGTGCAAACTCGATTCATCGAGAAAAAAAAAGAAGTGGAAAAAAAGAGAGAGAGAGAGAGAGAGAGAGAGAGAGAAAGAAATAACAAAGGAATCGATCAAAATAGAAAAAGGAAAGAGAAAGTTCAACGACCTTGACCCTCTTAATTTCGTGATATAAAAATCATTGAATATGTGTATTTTACAATTATTTCACACTTATCGATTCATTGTATCGACGGATTAACATTATTAATAATTATATGCCATGACAGAAAATATTACACCGTGTTAAACCTTTCACGAACTTTTTTTGGATCGCAAGATAAAAAAAAAAAAAAAAAAGAAAATAAAAAAGAAGAAGAAAAGAAAAAGGAAAAACCGGAAAGGCGACGAAAACATATAAAATTCTATATAAAAATGTATATCTCATTGGATAAATCTAAACGTATATATACCTACTTACGTGGTATCTAAGATTTTTGTAACGTCCCCTTAAGCGGTGCTCGCGAATTCGTAAGCGAGATCCTTTCCTAGAATCGGAATTCAAGGGAGTTCGGTGAATGCTATTCCCGGCTGATGTGAACGCATTCGAACGCTGAGAAGCGTCTTTGCCGTTCGAATAATCGAATAAAACTTTTTTTATGCTCCTAGGCGAGAGACGAGAAGAAGGAAAAGCTTGCTTAGAAAGACGGAGAGAAAGAAAGAGAGAAAAAGAGAGAGAAAGAAAAAGGAGTGAAAGAAAGAGAGAGAGAGAGAGAGAGAGAGAGAGAAGAGTAGGAGGTAAGAGAGAAGGAGAAAGATAAGAAGTATAAGAAAAAGGAGAAGGTCTTTCAGTCCAACCACGACGCACCTTTCTGTCTTTGCATTCGAATCGGGAAGCCGTGCAGCAATGCACCTCCTTAAGTATTCTTCTCGTAATGTCCGTATTGCCGTGTGATTTCCTTCTCTCTCTTTCTCTTTCTGTGTTTCTCTCTTTCTCTCTCTTTCTCCGTCTCTTTTTCTCTTTGTTATTCTCTATCTCTGTTTTTCATTCTGTTTGGCTTAGGAAAGATATTTACAAAATGTATCGTGGCCGATGAACGAGAAGAAGGGGTCGGTGATCTTGAATAAATGTCGAGTCACCTTGAACTTTCTCACCTCGGACAAAGCGTCAATCGGGTCCATATAAAAAAGGATTGAAGATAGTATATTTGTGAAATATAAGGGAAAGTTATCGGGTATAGTTTGGTAGTATTGATGTTTATAACAAAAAAAAAAAAAAGAAAGAAAAAAAAACTAGATTAGAAAGATCTTACTACGTATAGTATAGACAATATAGATATTTCTGTCAAAAGTTGATTCAGATATATATATGTGAATATACATATATACCAAAGGAAGTATAGGATTTCACGGATATAAGTAATTACATGTATATATACACAGTGTATATAATATATAAGAACTTAACTATAAAATATTATATATGCAAATATGGTCTAATATATTTATATGACTATATATAATATATTTTATATATCGTATAGTTAAATACATACATACATATATATATATATATATAAAAGTATATACATATATTTATATATATTATATATACATCAATAAATACATACCCGTGTATATATAGCTAGCTTACATATAACACGTAATGTATAAATTAACATATCTATACCATATAAATTTTAAACATCTACATACGTATTATATCACACATAGCTATACACCGTACACAGTATACGTATATATACATAATAACACTTCATATAATATACATAAATATATATATATACATACACCTATATCTATATAATATATACCTACATATATAGAGCTATATATAATAGAAACGAAGGACTTGCGGGGGTCGCGAGATTTAAACTCTCCTCAGGACATTTTTGGGCAGCCCTCGTTGGACACCTGCGAGGATCACGCCGTGTATAAACGTTGGGTCTTGAGAGAAGAACGAGAGGAGGGAAAGGAAAGAAGAGAAAGAAGGGAGAAGAAGGGACAGGGGAGGGAAGAACGTGGGGAGCGAGGGAGGGCGCACCACTGGCTCGAGGAAAAAGAAAGGCGGTGACCGTGGTAAAAAACAAGATAAAAAAAATTAGACGCATCTCGCAGAGGGGTAGACCGGTTCGTCTGGTCCTTGATTTGAAGCCAAGAGTGTCCTTTTTCTTTTTCCTCCATTTTTATATTTCCCCTCACCCCACCCCATCCCACCCTGCTCCATCTTCGTCCTCTTACCTCTCCCCTCTTCTTTCTCTCTCCTCTCTCTCTCTCTCTTTCACCTCCTCTTTCTCGTTTTCTCCCTTCGATCTCGATCCTTCTCTCTCCTCCATTTTTATTCCATGTATTCTCTCCTTCTTTCTCTCTCATTTTCTTTCTATCTCTCTTTCTCTTTCTCTCTTTCTTTTTCTATCTCTTTCTATCTTCTTGTCTTTCTCTCTTTCTTTCTTTCTTTCTTTTTCTATCTCTTTCTATCTCGTTTTCTTTCTCTCTTTCTTTCTTTCTCTTTCTTCCTCTCTCTCTCTCTCTCTCTCTCTCTCTCTCTCTCTTCCTTTCTCTATTTCTTTCTTTCTTTCTTTCTTTCTTTCTCGTGTCTCTCCCCAGCCCAGTTTTAAGGGCGTCGCCTGGTATCACGTCACAGTGGTTGGTAGACCACATACAATTTATATTTCTCCCCATACTCTATCGAAGATTTCCTCTAATTGGATCTCTTCCCTTTTCCCCTCGTCACCTCTCCGCCACCTAACCCCTCCCAACTCTCTTTAATGTAACGACCCATTGCGCTGTTCCTTTCGTTAAAGCATTCTCTTTCTCTTTATTAGTGACGACTTTTTCGACGAGATCCTTGTTTTTCTTTATATATATATATATATATATATATATATATATGTGTGTGTATATAAAATTATATATGTATACATTTATATATGATTTATACATATATAAGTTTATCTATGTATATATATATAATTTATACATATAAATTTATATATATATATACATATTTATTTATTTATTCTTTTCTTTTATATCGACAATTTAAAAAAATATACTTGAAGATGTTTCAAAAGTTATGTTAATAAATAAAGAATAAATAAAGAATAATTACTTGATAAAGATATATCGATACGACGATGTTATAAAAATTATAAAGAAACGAATGTTATCGATCATAATATTTAATAATAATGCATTTGTATAGAACGATCGGAGATAATTATTCTGTGAGATTTTCTATACGATTCTTTTGTTAATATTTTACGATCTTCCATTATATGAATTTGTTTCTGCGAAATGTGCTCGTTAGAAGGAATAGGTTAGAACTCGGTAGAGAGTTTATGAGAGACTATGAAAGACAAAGACAACGACGACGACATTTTCGAGGACGCGTTTCCACGTTGCAGAAGCTAGTTTCATTCATGAAACCTTGCGACACGAATGTTATACGCTTGATTACATAAAGCCGTACTTAAGCTTCTGAATCTTTCGTGGTATCTAATGTTGTATCCCGGAAATAACTCGAATCTTATCGAACATAGTACAGTATATATATCTCTTTCTGTTTGTATATGATAATATTTATATTTAGTATGTATATTCAGTATTACGGTATATGTATATATATATATATATATACATACATATATATATTCAATACTATAATCTATATATTAGTATATGTATATATGTATGGATATTATAGTATTATAGAGTATTATAACACTATTATATATTATAATACATTTTATACAATATAATATACTTATAATATATTTATATCCAATATAAATATAAATATATATATATATATATGTATGTATATTATAATGTAATATTATTTTTATATATAGTATAAATATTTATTATAGTATTTATATATTTATAGTTTTAATACATAGTCTCAAGACAAGTGGTAGATATTTTATACGTTATTTAAGCTAAATAATATATAATAAAAAAAAAAAAGAAAAAAAAGAAAAAGAATAAAAAAGAAATTTATATAAACGTATATATGTCCTATGAGATTTTATTTACGAGTTATAAGACTTAAGCCTTTCATAATCATCTATTCGTATGCACTTAATCCATGCTAAATTTACGACTCGAAAGATCTTTCCGTCGTTATCTGTTTAAAAAAAAAAAAAAAAAAAAAGAAGAAGATAAAAATATTTCCTAACCTCATTCAATTACCACGATTAGCCCACGCATACATATATACGCATATACATTTATTACTACACTAATTGATATTATACAGACGCAAATATCGTTAATATCAATATTAAGATAATACGAGAATGATACAAAAAAAAAAAAAAAAATATTTGTGAAATTCATGCATCGTGTATTATTATCATTATTACAAACACACACACCCACACACACACACACACAGTGGACTTCAAATTCGTATAACATTCAATACAGAATTTCCATATTCCTGTACGAATATTAAGTACTCACTGTATATATATCATACACATACACATACATAAACATATATATAAACACATGCACACTTACGTTTATCGATAAGAAAAATTGAATTCAGGAATCTTAGATGGTTTTTCCTCGAAGTCTTTTAGTCTTCATGTAGCTTGACCAATACCAATACAAAGACACCCTATCGACGTTCTTTTTTGTCGTTAAGTATAATAATATCGATGATAGTCGTCGTAGCTGGTAGAGGAACGATGGTAACAGTGAACGGTGTGCAAGTAGGACAGCACTTTCCCTGGATTGCTCGTTACTTCGTACCTTCTCTCTTTCTTTCTCACTTTCATGTTCATTATATATTTCTCTCTCTCTCTCTCTCTCTTCTTTTTCTTTGTTCTTACGATTAATCTTGGAACGTAACGAAAATGAGAGTTTTCACAAAGTTCGAATGACTTTCGACGTATACGTATACATATTACATATATACACAGTGTTGATTTATTTACGAACGTGTGTATTTATGTATGTGTTTGTATGAGAGAGATAGAGAATCTCCCTTTTGTAAAAAAAAAAAAAAACGAGGAAAAAAAGACGACTTTTCCTTTCAACGAGCTCTCTGGACCGACCGGTTTATTCTCTCGCGAAGAGCTTTTCTTATCGTCCTCGTAGAAACTCGAACGTTAAATCGAACTTCCCGGTTATCTCGAACGCGAGAACGTAATGCGTTTCTCAGTTTCTCGTTATCATCGTGTATTTTCTTATACGTTCGCCCTTGGTAGTGTTGAGCTATGACGTCAAATCGAAATATTGTTTGGTTATATATTTGCTCGTCTTTCACGGATCAATCGAAAATAAAACGAATAATCTTATCTTATTGTTCTTGTGGAATAATATAATACACTTATCGTATATTCTATTATAGATTTACACGAGAGATATAAATACGTACTACTTATCGATTTTAACACTTCGACGAACGAACGTTAATCTTTTTTGTTCGAATTATAACTGAATCGAATACGTTACTTTTTTTTCTCTCTTTCACCGTTATGTTTATAAACTTGATTTTGACTAACGACGTTTCGGCGCACTTTTTAAATTTTCTTCTTCGAAAGAAATCATTTTTCGTCTGTCGAGTTGTACTCGTTTTAATACGATACGAGAGAGAAAGAGAGAGAGATTTTCAATAAAAATAATCACTTGATTAATTTTTATCTCTAATTATATATATATATATATATATATATATATATATATATATATATATAAACTTCGTTATCAATGGTCGAACGACTTGTTTGTCAGAAAGAGTCATTTGCAACAACTTCAACGATTAGATTACGTATTCCGCGAAATGCAAAACAATAGTTGTACGGTATAAAAGATTCGTCTAATAAAATCGCGCGTGACAGAATTATATTGGTAATGTAGACGATAGGGACAATTAACTATAATGAATGACTCAGCCAATCGAACGGTCAAGTGGTAACAGAACGTTAACCGCTTGTCGAGACGGTGATACACACGAGTTCACATTTTATTTACATATTTTTCTTTTTCTTTTTTGTTTCAATCGCTTCGACTCTCTGTCATAACTCTCTTTCATTAATAAAGAATCTCTCAAAAAATTTTTAATATATAACAGTTTAAACATTTTGAAATTCGCTTATGAATAATACAATTTATTTGCGTTTCTTTATATTGTTAATGTTAAATTAACGTTGCATTAATAAACTAATGTATTCAGGATATTTGAAGATTTGGAAACAATTGCTCGTTGATACGTGTCTTTAAATATCGTTTTACTAGATTATCCATCGAAGAGAAAAATTATTGAAGTTATTTCTATTTTCTTTGTAATAATTATTAAGATATGTAATTATTTATTGTATTAATATGTCTTTTTCTTTTTAGATTAATACAAAAATACGAGATGGACAATCGACAAATAGAGAATAAAAAGAAGTATGAACAGAAGGAAACTCGACGTGAGATGATGGCTAGAAAAAGATTGTATTTAAGACAACTGTTTCAGAAGGAATTCATCGAACAGGAAAAACTGTTACGTCAGATAGGCTATGCTTTAATTCCTACAAGACCTTGACCATTTCTTTTATCATACTTTTATAATAATATTGCCTTTTCGTTTATCTATAAATTTAGTAAAAATATATTGTGTTATTGGAATATATCTTGTGGTAACAATCCTGTAAAGAAAATATTGCCTTAGGGAGCATTTATTATACGTTAAATGTTACATATATGTGTATGCATTTGTGGTGTAATATAAATAAAATAGAGATATATCTTACAAGGTGACAATGAGTGAAAATAGATTGATTCTCCATGCTTTCTTAGATTTTGTATCTTTCATTCTTAGACTTTGGTAAAAGAGTTCGGTCCAAAAAATTATACAAAATGCCAAAAGAAGGTCAAAAAGCGTAGACTCCTTTAGAAGGTCTTATTGTATGTACACTTTGTTATAAGAATATACAGATAGAAAGATATTCTTGTTTTTCTTTTTTTTTTTTTTCTTGCATTTTACTTGCACATGATATTATCGTCAAAAAGTATATCAATGGCAGATACTTGCAACTAAATTCTTACGTAAACATTCCGAGTTGAACAAATACGGTGCAAGTCATGTCTTATTCCAATCGTGATGAAATAATTGATCAATATAAAATAATAATAATAATAATAATAATAATAATAATAATATTAATAATAAGAATAGTAATAATAAAAATAATCAATCAATGAATTTGACTTGCACAGATTAGATCCAAAAACCCTGCGCTTGAAAGTACAAATACGAATTCAAATCGCAAATTGTACAATATACTTTCTAATGGACGGCGTAATATAGTATGCGCGGTATATTTTACGTTACGAGCTTCTACGAGTTTGAACTTATTCCTTCCTTTTAATAAGGACATTCCATATCTTTTCCTTTTTTTCTTTGGATTATCAATCGTCTCCTACATCATTAGGAACAATGCAACTTGACGTATATTATAATGCATAGAAATATAAAGTACATATACAGATCGGTTAACATTCGTCAAACGACAATTACATAATATTCAACCATACAAGGAATGTCCACGAGTTAAATTTTGGATTTTTGACAAACATTGAAACATTAATATATTTAATGTGCTACACAAAAGAGAGTAATCATAAAATTACCACACTCTTTAATTCATTAATAATATATGTATCTTTTTCCATGTTAAGTGTACGTGCCATTTACCGTACCATTTCGTTAATCACAAATCGCTTTTGCAATAATAATATTTTCATTACTCTCTCGTTCATGTTATTTTACAAATAAGCTCGCTACGTGTTGACAAAGTGCACTTTGAAAATATATGTAAAAATAATATGTCCTATTGATTAGAACAGATGTTATCTTTTGTTTGTTCTAAATCATAAGTTAATTTACTACCCATTGAAGAACACTGGTGTCATTTCCGCCCGTTGACACCAGTCTAGTATCATCTTGAAGGAACGACACATTTGTCACATGACTGGAGTGACCACCATAGCTATGATATAATGACTAAAAACAAACGTATTTAAAGAATTTTAAAAAGCTTCATATATGTATGTATATAATAAATATATATAAGAATTTTATAGTAATTATTATTTTAGAAATTACCTTTGGTTGACACGCAGGATGCGAAAATAATTTGACTTTTCCAAAGTCATCTCCTGTAGCAAGAAGTTTTCCATCTCCACTGCGGCTACAATTATTTATATCCGTACCATCTGCACCTTCTGGCCAAATACCAATTGTCTCGAAAGATATTATGCAGGTATGAGTTGCCCAATCGACATCTCTAAAAATGGAGGACTGAGATATTTGACGACAAATACCAGGATTCCCTACAATATAATTCATAAATATAAGATATGCATCATTTTTTGTTATAGAACGTTATTAATGGATATTATATACTAACAAAATAAAAGTTCATAATCTCCACTGTTGCTACGCAAGTATTGTCCATCCACTGACCAATCCAAATGAGTTATAAAACTTGAATGTCCCTGAAATAAACAATGATACATATCCATTTATAAATAAATTATAATAATTTTTAAAAGACACAAAGAACTCTGGAATTATAATTTTGTTCATTCGTTATGAATAATCAACTGGAATATATTTTCAAGGCTAAATGAACTGTCCTTATTTATATTATTACGTGTTTTGATATTTTTAACAGAAATATATTGTGAAAGCGGAAACTACTGTGCGTGCTCATGTGAAGCGGTTTTATCTACAAATTTGCAAATAATATTTATTCTAAGTGTGAGTCGTGTTTCTCTTAGATAATTTAAAGATATGATATATCTTTTTCATTTTGAAGCAACCCAAATATAAATCTTACTCCGTGCCTTCGTATCCGCTTAGGCTAGACAGGAAGAAAAGAAATATGTTAAGTAGCTAAGTTCAGTTTAATATATATTTACAAAATTGCCTAGTTTAGCGCTTATAACACGACTATTAAATAAAGTATTTTTAAAATGGTGATACGAACAAATATATCATGTGTAATACAACTAAGTTTACAAGCTATATAAAAATATAGTTATTACATGATTTTGAATGATCAATATACAATGATATGCAATTAACGATGATAATAAGCATAAAGATTTAAATAAACGTACCATACATCTGCCCACTCTACTATATTTAGTAGCATCCTCATTTACTTGATAAACATAAATATAATTATCTCGTGAACCAAGCGCAAGAAGATTTCCACTTGGGGAGAATGTGACCACCTTTTTAAGAACAGAAGAATATGTTTATCAATGAATTCTTTCATGAAAGTATTTCTTAGTTTACCAAAAAAACTAACTTGAATCGGCTCTGATCCATCCGTATGGTGAGTATATAATTCACGGGTCTCGCTATCAATGGCCAACCATTTTCCAGATACACAGCCAACCACCATAACGGTACCATCAGGAGAGAAACCAATGCTTTGTGCTTGTTCCTGAATAGAAATTTCAAAATCACTATTCTGAAAGCATTACTGCAAAGTCTAAAAATAAATAAACTGTCCAGTAAAGACATAATATAATATTAAAGAATTACAAACATACCCCTATATCTTTACTCCATACCACTGTATGACTGAGACTATCCCACATTTGTAACAATCTATCATGACCTGCGGTTGCGAATTGAGGCAATGTAGGATGAGCTGCCAATCCCCAAACTTCTTCGGTATGTCCTAACATCGTTGGATTGAATCCCATTTCTATGTCTCCAATAAGAATACAATTTTTTGTCGTGCCAACCAATAATTGTGATCCTCTGCCTTCTGATAAAGTACGAATTCCACCAAAATGATCCTCGATCTATACATTAACATTTAAATATTATACGCTTTGCAAGAAAAAGAAAAGAAAGAAAAAAAGAAAACAAGAATATTTATCTTCATTTACTTGTGCTGCTTCTCCTGTCGGATTTAAAGATCCATCAAAAAGCAATATTCTGCCATCCTTTCCTCCTCCGGTGATAACATTTCCATTCTTAAGAACACATATAGAAAATATCGATCCTTCATGAAGATTTCTAACCAATCTGAAGATAGTGTTGGTGCCTAAATTACAAAAAAAAAAGAAAAAAAAAGAAAAAGTAAAAATAGAAAAAAAGAAAAGAAAAAATAAATAAAAAGAATTTAATTAATCATACATTTATATGGATTATACATACATACATATATATATATATATATATCATATATATACAAACACACATCTATATATACATATATATATACATATGTATATATACATAATATATATATATATATAAAGTAAAATAAAAATAAAAAAGTAATACCTCTTGCCCAAACAATGATATTGCCATTACTGTCACCGGTAAGTACATCTCCATTTTGATTGAAAGCGACACACGTGACGTATCTAGGTTTCTCTCTACTTTCGAATATACCCATTCTTTTATACAGCATACCGCCATTGTCCAAGGACCAGAAAGATACGTGACCTTTACCACAGGAGACGATTTGATTTCGTTCGAGAGGATGCCATTCAGCGCAAACAACCGTGTCGACAGAGCACTGCAATCCATTATTATTTATATATATTTTATATATATATATATACAGGTATTTCGTAATATTTCTTTTTTATTCTATAAAGATATATGTATGTTTCATCAAATGCTCTCGACAAGATGGGAACAATAGAGAAAAATTAAAAATGTATTTCGAACGTTCTAATAATTCCAGGATGATTATTAAATTTAAGTATTTATTCGTCATAAATAATATTATTGGGACAATAATTTCAATATAATTTTATTCAATAAATTTATCGATTAAATATCGTCACGTAATTAAGGTTAGTTGAAGAGCGCGGGAATTCAATAGTTTACGATCTTTTTTCCCTCATAGCATGGCGCCAAATTCAAATTGAATTTTGAAATAGCTTCGATATGTTTTCGAATACGAACGTAAAAATTAATCGTAAAACGATCAAGTTTTATCTTTTAATAGATATAAAACATAGATATCGAAAGAAATATAAAGTATCGTACCTTCGTCTCGGTTAATTTAGTTCCTTTATCGCTTTTTTGCCAATCCCAAATCGATATATTATGATCGGACGTTTCGTCGATGGCACATAAATAATT
This sequence comes from Vespula pensylvanica, assembly GCF_014466175.1. NCBI lineage: Eukaryota > Metazoa > Arthropoda > Insecta > Hymenoptera > Vespidae > Vespula > Vespula pensylvanica. The sequence continues at coordinate 1,441,321 of NC_057693.1, forward strand.
ACCACCGTCAGCTTTCGAGAATGACAAACAACAAATCGATCCGTCAAACTCTCCATTACCAATTACGCTTAATGTAGCCAAGCTTACTGAGTTCCATATTCTGATGTGTGGCTGTATGAATGAATAATTATTTATTAATATGACATTATCTTAAATATTAATAGAATTCTCTATATATAAACATCGTAGCCTCGTGGTTCGAAGTTTCAACATTGAATTTTGCAAATGAGAATTATAAAGAAAATTTATATAAATATATATGTACGACTGTACGACTTTTTTTTTCGAGTTATAACGTAGCAATTTTTATATTGGAATAAATCTTTCGAAAGATTAAATTAGTTGAAATTAAATCGTAAAACGTTTCAGACTTTTTTTCAGATAGAAAAAGATCATTTTGATACATCTCTCTTATGAGAGTAAACGGGTATATTATGTGTGTTAAAGAAACATTATTATCTTCAAATAAAAACGTATTAAGTAGGGCAGTATGTTTATATGAATTTCTCTCTCTCTCTCTCTCTTTTTTTTTTTCAATTGCTTTCATCTGTAGTATTCAATGTCAAAGCGATTCCCCGAAGTTATGGGACACCCTATATATCTTACCAACGCGTCACGTCGATCCAGGCCACATGTTTGTCCAGTTGCAACTACCAGTTTATTTGGGTGTATCGCGATGCTGGAATTCGATAAAGAAATTTAAAAAAAATTTTTTATTATGAAAGTGGCCTAAATACATGCATATGTACATGCATACATATATGGATATATATATATATAAATGTATATATAAATAATATACCTATATATATATATATATTGTATATATAATATTTAAGTACATTACATATATATAGTGATGATTATTTATACATAGTAATATATATATATATACATACATACATACATATATATATATATATGTATGTATGTATGTATGTGTGTACGTATACATATTTTCTAAGGCTTTTATACTTATATTATATATATAATGTAGATCGATATAATACAAAATAAGCGATAAATTCAATTTGTCAAGACCGTTGACAACTCAGGTCATATTATAACAAATGCAAATGAATTACAACTCACCATTTGACATCGTCCGTGTGACCCAAATAATGTCTTTGACTATGTTCTTCCATATTATAAAGTACAACCACCGCAGCAACGAAGTAAACGATCTCGCCAGTTGGCAATAGATGTAAATTGCTACGACAATCTCTCCCTCGATATCCATAGACCCAATCCAATTTGAGTTTACTTTGAGGTGGTGTTGTTACTTTATGAAGATCGTAATGATCGATCATAGGTGTTGGAACGTAAAGGACGACTGGTCGTCCTCGCAGGTACATACGGACGGTACCTTCCTCCTCATTGTACTGCATGTCTCTTGTACTGATCAAATCAAACATTTCTATTTTATTATCGACGTTAAAAAAAAAAAAAAAAAAAAAAAAAAAAAGAAATAGCAAAACAAAACGAAAGAAAAGAAAAGGAAAAGAAAATAAAGAGAATAAGCGATATCATCGATATTATACAATTTATAATTAATCGATCAAAATGGAAAATAATTTTTAATCGATTAATGTCCAATCGTCATCGTTAACGTTAACTTTCACTTTTCACGAAATTTTCGTTTTGATTTCTCTCTCTCTCTCTCTCTCTCTCTCTCTCTCTCTCTCTCTTTTTATTTTTTATTAAGCATAGATAAATATTGTTCGTTCGATTCGTATAATAGCAATAATTAAAGACTATTAAATTCGATCACTTTCCAAATGGTTCTCGCGTGTTAATAGAATTTCAAGGGATAGTAAATTGCATTTCCAAGAGAGCCAGCGAACCGCACGAACGTTTTCCTAGTTGGGGCTTGATTCGCGTAGGTGTGCTCGACACACGTGTTATCTCTCAACATGTATAAAAGGTATCAGCTCGTAATTACATCGTGTGACTTACGTCACCCTGACCGGTTCATACTAGAATACAAAAAACATTTTTCGATTCGATGACGAATTTCTTCGACGATTTTACTTTTTATACAATTATGTACTTATCATAATTATCAGATTTAATACGTTCGAATACGATTCTCACGAGGTAGATATAACGAGGCTAAAGTTATATTTCGTAATATCGAACGGTTCTAATCTCATAAAATAGAAACTCGAAGAACGAGTTGAATTGAATCATCGAATCATTGAATTCTATTTCTCGTGATTGGCACAATGAGAGTTCACGATGATTATTACCTGGAATCGGATGATCGACGACGTAGGCCTCGGTCGATAAAACAGAACGCGAGAGAGAAATAAAGAAAAAAAGAAAGAAAAAGAAAAAGAAAAAGAAAAAGAGATAGAGATAGAGAAAAAGAGATAGAGAAAAAGAAAGAGAGAGAGAGAGAGAGAGAGAGATCCCAAGGATATACTGTGTTTTTTCTCAAACGTGTCCTTCCAACCTTTCTTTTCGATTTCGTAAATCCACGAGACACCTTCTTTCTATTATTATTATTATTATTCTTGTTGTTGTTGTTCTTCTTCTTATTATTATTGTTAATATGTATCTACGTAGAAACAAAAAGGTAACTCGTAAAGTAACGATCGACCGTGCGGCTCGCGCGTTACTGCGACCGAGAAACACTCCTGATTTTTCTTAATGGCGCAGCTTCTCCCCTCCCTTAGGTTGCTTTGAGAGGCGTCTCTCTGTCTTTCTCTTCCTCTTCCTCCTCTGCTCTTTCCCCCCCCCCCTCCCTCTCTCTATCTTTCATAACGATCGTATCGACCAATGGCCTATTCAGAAAATTTTCAAACAATTCGCGTTTCATTGATCCTGTTAAAAAAGAAAAAAAAAAAGGAAGAAGAGAGAAAAACAACAAGTGCGAATTGTTAGAGATCGGATCGTTAGATCTTAAATTAATTACAATCAATAATTTCATGCTGATTATGGTGAAAAATTCGTAGACGTAAATAAATTTGTGCAAATAAGTTAATGAACGTAGAAACGTCTCGATGTAATTATAGTATGTAACTAAATAAATACTTACGTATTCGTTCAGGTAAAAAGGCAGTCACAAGTCTTTACTACGATTTCATTCTATATTTTCGTGTTATTTTTCCTGTTATTTTTTGTTTTCCTTTTTTCGTTTCTTGTTTTTTTTTTTTTTTTTTTTTCTTTTCTATTTTACTCGACGCTCTCTATCGACGATCGTAACGTCGAGCGAGTATAATATCCGTGTTTTTCAGTTGATTATGTTAGCGTTGATAATCATGTTAGACCGAAGGTTTCCTGATCAACGTGGCCTTTCATTTCGTATATCCGTGTCACCGGTGTTTAATCAATGAGAAAACAAATACAATAGTTTTCTTATATTTTTTCTTTTTTTTAGAATAGAAAACTTTATAATAAAAGGATTGGCTATATAAGATTGTAAAATCGCGAGCCTCTCTCTCTCTCTCTCTCTCTTTCTCTCTCTCTCTCTCTCTCTCTCTCTCTCTCTCTCTCTCTTTCTCTTTCTTTCTCTGTCAGTTGCTTCCCGTGAAGGCTATCAACGATCGCGCTCGTAGACACAACGAAAACGTCGTTGTGTAAGAGCAGGAATCGTTCTACTCACTTTCTTCGGTAACGCAATAGCGCACTTCGCACCGCCGTGTTAAATGAGACTGGTTGTCACGTGGTAAGGCTTCGTCATGTTCGCCACTGTAAAATGATGCTTCTAAATCTTCAAAAAATAAAAAAAAAAGTCTTGACAATTTCTCTCATTTCTCTTTTCTTCCTTCTTCTTTTTTTCACATTCATTACTTCGTTTTTTACATGAATCCAAAACAAAAAGAGAGAGGGAGAGAGGGAGAGAGAGAGAGAGAGAAAAAAATCGAGAAAGAGAAAAAGAAAAATGTAAAAAAAAAAAAAAAAAATGGAAACAGAAAGAGAACAAAAAGAAAGCAGAAAATATCTGCGAACGATATTTCTTTTTTCGTTTCGGTTGGAAGAGAACAATCCTCGAGCGTGCTGGCATTTAAATTTTAAAACGTTTCAACCAACCAACGAACCAACCAACCAACCAATCAACCAACCAACCAGCGGACCAACGAACACGAAGCTCTTACTCCCTTCATCTCCACCCCTAGCCTTTCTTACCCCTCTCCTCTGTTTCTTTATAAATTATGCATGCACGCCTTCCAACTTTCGTTTCTCTTTACAAAGGCGCGAACAAGCATTTCCTCATCTTCCTGAAGAATATCTATCCGCGTTTTCGTGGTTGAACAATTTCTTTGCATGCGAGGTCGAAGGTCAACCTAACCTAAAGTTACTTCACGTGCACGTGGAATTTTGTGGGGGATGGTTGGATAATTAACGTTTATCGTGCCTGCCTTTTTGACCTCAAAAACTTTGAGTTTCTCGTTTGAAATACTCACGAGAGATAGCTGGAATACCTTGGATTCCCTTCTAAATAGTTGTCTGTTGTCTGTCCTCACGCACTCACACACGTGCATACGTACGTACGCACGCACGTACACACGCACGTACAGATTTCCGATTGATCGATTGCACGTGCGACTTTGTAGTTGCAATAACGAGATAATAATGATACGACAAAGATGGTGGGTTGATGTGGGTGGTGGGAATAATAGCGTGACGTTAACGAAACGACAAAGAAACTTTTCTATTTACCCGTGTTTGACGTTGTTCAGCACCGCGGGCTTGAAGAGGTTGAACAGGGACTTGGTGGATGCCGACAATCTATAATGAACGAAAATGCAAAACGAAAACCATGCCGTGCAAAACAAAGTAGAAAAGTTAAAAAACAAAAAAAAAAAAAGAAAAAAAAAGAGAAAGAAAGATAGTGTACAAGAAGAAAGAAACAGATAGAGAAAAGATCAACGTATCCTCAAAGCATGTCGTATTTTATTACTCAGCTCTCGACGTCTTTTAAATGTTGTAAATTATTAGAAAAAATAAACAATGGAGATCAATGTAGAACGGATCGACGAGCTTTGAGCATCGTGATATTAAAATAATAATGTAAAAATAGCAATGAGTTTCTGGCAGTGTGTTGTAAAACGTGAGTTAGATATATACGTTATCGATAGGATACCAAACAGAAAAGAAAAGATAAAGAAAAGACAAAAAAGAAGAAAAAAAAGAACAAAAAAAAAAAAAAAAGAAAGAAAGAAAGACAGTGCGAAAATTACACGTGTTACGTATTATCTGCATAACGAAAGTCGTCGACCTACCTAGCACCAACTAGTTGAGAGTTGCTTCCTTGATTTTGCGGAGAATGCGTAAAGTCGCCAGTTGAGGACCACCTTTTTGCTCTTCGCAAGCTACTCTGTGGTGGACCATTTGACCTTGTTGTGGGTGACCTGGCGATCGAGATGGCGAATTCGTAGTTAATGAAATAATAATATCTGATCATTGACATCGGGCATCGTCTTCGTAATGTTTTCCTTTTTCTTTATAACGTTTAAATCGTTTCGAATCCTTCACACTCTCGTATAGTTTTATAAGCCAGTTTTCAGGATACTTTCGTTACGGCCGAGCACAAAACATAGTACATAGATACATACATATACTCCATTAGCATTCCAAGCGAAGTTTCAAAGATGGAAGCGGATAAACGTGAAAGGCTCTTGCTAATTTATGGGGTAACGACTTACCTGGCTATTGGTAATGGTGTGGCTCGTGGACTTGGCGATGGCACCGGTGAAACGCTACTACTGCTAGGACTATCCGAATGTAACGATCCCGTTGACTGATAATGAACCGATCTTCTGAAAATTCATTTCGTATAAATTAAATCCTTCGATGATTTTTAAATCATCAACTCGAGATTAATATTAATCGAGGAATAATAAGTGATCATTCTTTCTTTTTTTTTTCTTTCCAATTTCTACGATTCGAACATATTCGTTTGTAATTCGGATATCAGTAATGAGAATGAGTTTTGCAACATAGTTCATTTCATGGATATTATTAAAAGCATTTATTAATCGTAGAAAGACATAAGTAATTACAAGATACTTATCTCGTAATAAAAGTTCATAAATAATCTTACCTTTGTGGCAGTTGTGAAGAATGCGAATAACTAACCGGTCGTCTAGGACTCGAGTTCGCATCCTGAATATCCTGAGACGACGAGCATGACGAATTTCTAACGTTGGTACCACCGCTTTGACGTAAACGCAAATCTTTTTGAGGCACCGAGTTTTGATTATCTGAAATGAATGTGTGCCCATGCGCGTACGTTGAAATTTTGCAAACTGATAATAGCTACATTTCAAATGAGAATTTCGTGATATATATATATATATATATATATACACACACAAATACACACATATACAAAACATTGAGTTTCGTGAAATAACGAGATGATAAAAATAATTTATATTCTTACTTCTAAGAGAAACATGGCCGTTCCTTAATGGCGATGATACCATCCTTTCGTTTCTCCTCTCATTTCTTTCCTCCTCTCTCTTCTCTCGTCCTTCGAGCTGAGAGATTCGCCTTAACGCGTCCGCCAAAGTAGCACGAAGACAAACTATCTCGTCTCTTTGCGCCAAGGATTGCCTTTCGAGGTCTGCGACTCGACCCAACAAGGATCCAGTCTCGCATTCTAACATCTCGTCTGTGAATGAGAAAAAGAAAAACAAAGAAGAAAAAATAAAAATTACAAATGGAAATAAAAAAAGAAAAAAAAAAAAAAGAGAGAAAAGACGGAGATAAGTCACATTAGAAACGATAAAACGACACGTGGTGCAGAAGAATAACGATAGCGATGACGATGACGACGACGACGACGACGATGATGATGATGATGATGATAATAATAATAATATTAATAATATCAGTAATACGTAAAATCCGTGATATCGAATTTCACCTTTAAAAGATATCTCAATGTCGTATATCGAAGAAAATATTTCAATACTATGTACGTATTCTCAGTACTCACGCCAAGCTTGCTCCGCCTCGTCGATGGTATCCATCGTGTCCGGCGTGGACATTGCGATTAACCCTTCGCGATGACCCCGGCGTATTAATACGTTATTCAATTGAATAGATTAACGAACGCAAACAGAGCCAATGTACTCTCCGGCGCCATACTCAGATTATTTCAAACATTCAAATATTATTTAGATAGATATGACTATAACTTTTCTTCTTTTTTATAGTTTTAATATCGAATAAAATATATGAAATTTATTTTACTTTTACTTGCTTTTTTCTTTTAGCGATTGTAACAATTTTCCAACAAGATTTTCATCGTTTTCGTTTCTCGTACACTTTCGACGTATTGGTAATCGTCGTGGTCGTTGTTATTGTTACTATTTTTGTCCTTCTCATAACGAAACTTTCCTTAACTAGCATCGTATTTGAAATCTAACGAATTAAATATATCGGACTTAGAGATGGAATCCAAATCGCGAAGAGATGGATATCGTTAAATCACTTTTTCTGACTATCAATGTGGAGAAGAAGAAGAAGAAGAAGAAGAAGAAGAAGAAGAAGAAGAAGAAGTAATAGAAGGAGGGAGTCGGTGGTAGGATAAAAAACATTGTATCGGTCGAGTAGAGTCGTGACTCGTCGGTGTCGTCGCCGATAAATACGAGCCAATTAGCTTCGTGCAATTAGCGCTAGAAAGCTTCTCGTCGTTGCAAGTTACGTACACGCATACATATACGCACACAAAGATACACACACACACACACACACACACACACACACTATATTTTCGATTCTCTTCTCGAGGTAGCACGAGGTAAGAGATAAGAATCTGCGTTTCTTTTTATTTTTTTTCTTCTCTTTATCTATCTCTGTCTGTCTGTTTCTGTCAATCTCACTCACTCACACTCACTCTCTCTTTCTCTCTCTTAAGAATACTGGAGAGTTCGTCCGACAGGTAATAAAAAATATTATTTAACAAGTAGGAAAGGAAAATGATGGAATATTCAAAAATCAGCGTGTAAAACGTCCGACTCGAGCGTGTACGAACGTTCTACTCATATTTCCGCGTATCCGTACCTCTTCGAGAGGCGTAGTTAGACGAATTGCGTTATGTAAGATAACGTATCTATGTCTTTCACTCACTCACTGTATTCGAATTCAACTCACTCACTCACTCACTCGCTCATTCGTTCTTTCTCTTCAACTCTACTACTATTACTACTACTATTACTAGTACTACTACTACTACTACTACTACTACGATTACTACTCCTCTCTTTATCTCTCTCTCTCTCTCTCTCGTTCTCATCCACTCGTTCACTGTTTCTCTTTTGATGTTACGGAAAAGCATATGGAGCTTCCCCTTCCCGTTTTTACGCGCCGGTGCTTTCCCTCACCGCGTGGAAGCGACGATAACCGACGAGACGAACGGACGGATGATCGACCAACGTTCGTTCACTCTCTTCTATTTTCCTTTCTCTCTCTCTCTCTCTCTCTCTCCCTTCTTCTCTCTCCTTCTTTCTCTCACCCCCCCTCTCCTCTTTCTCTATCCCTTATAGCTTTCGTTCTTTGTCTTTCATCCCGACGTAACACGATTTTTCGGAAAAAATGTAAAGAGAAAGAGTGAGTGAGAATGAGAGTGAAAGAGTGAGAGAGAGAGAGAGAGAGAGAGAGAGAGAGAGAGAGAGAGAGAGAGAGAGAGAGAACAGCTCGATCGAGCGTAACTTACGAGGGTGGACTTTAAGGGTGATTCCAGTTTAATGGAAGACTTACGACTGAATCGTCCTTTCGTCTAATTTAAAATCTTTCTCCTTGTCGTCAATATGTTTTCGTTAAATTTCTTTGTCAATGATCGAGACGTAACGAAAACAAATTCTATTGTATTCCAAGGACATACACACATGTACGTTTCCAATTATAATATTACGAGCTCATATCGAACTCATTGTTCACTGTCCACCGAGAAACATTAACGAAATATTTATTTGAACGAGAGATAAATTACCTACGTTTGCGATAGAAATCGTTTAGGATTTTATACGAACTTTGAGATACGGTAGAATCAAATTTAACGCTCGAAACGCTTTGACATGTCAAACGTGGAAAGACAATATTTGTCATGCGAGCTTGGTACGTGTAAACAGCGATCTTACTCGTCTTAACGTTTCGAACATACGTACAACTCTGTTTATCTTTCTTTAAGAGATCGATCGAAAGTTCTTTGAACGCGAGAAACCTTCGACTGTTATTATATAACGAAAATAAATAATAATGGTAAAGGAAAACTTGAATAAATTAATAAATTAATGAATTAGTTAACGTTATAAATAAATAAATAAATAAAAATAAATTTCACATGGCACGAGTGTATATACATACATACATACTACATACATACATACATACATATATATATATATATATATATATATATATATCTTTTCGTTTTGTTACGACTTCGAACTATTTTATATAGCGTAAATTAATATAATTTTCAATCAATCAATCAATCCATCTTTTCCACTAACGTTCCCAAACCATTCCTATCTTCCCGTTTTGTTATTAAATTTCATATAATTTTTCTTTGTTTTCACGAACGTGATAACACAACTCGAAAACGTAGCGATAATTCCGCTCACGCGACACGTGTGTTTTCCCTGCGGTCGCCCCGACGTTACTGTCTGAAACGGAGTCCAGCTGCTTTAGACGCGATCAATACGTTCTAGATAGTCGAGATGAACCAGATAAATACGAAGCGCGTTAACTCTAGGGTACCGAGATATCGTATATGTAGATATATATATATATATATAATAGATACTTACACACACACACATATACACGTACGCACTCACAACCTAATCGAACGATACTTTAGATAACTTTCTGGATTAGATCGTCATCGCGTTTATCCCTCCCCCCCTCCTTCCTGTTTTCCTCTATCTGCCCCCACGCAGGCCACCACCCCCATCCCCACCACC
>NC_057693.1:1451343-1468846 GCF_014466175.1 Vespula pensylvanica
TCTTCTTTTTTCTTCTTTTTTTTATCACGTTTCTAAGTTAGATACATATACATATATATATATATGATATTATTATATATTATATTATTCGTAGTAAGTCATAGTAATTGTCTTACGTCGTTATTATTGTTTTATTCTTATACGTAAATTTAAGTATAATAATTTCTATTACGTTACTTTATAATTTATGTCATTACTCTAAATCTCTTTAATTTCGTTTTATTGTTAATTGTTTTATTTCGTCAAACATTTATTATTTTCTTTTATTTTTTTTTTTTTGTATTACTATCGAGATTGTTTCTCTCTTCTTTTTCCGTATAACTTTAATTCATCATTTCGAGCACATTTTATTATCTCGCTGGGTGGTCACGTATATCAAGGAATTTATAGGGGTCGAATGGACGGAAGGATAATATTCGCGACGCCACGATTCTTCGTCGGTCACCATGGTTATCTATGAGCTGCCATAGAACGCGTATCACCTTATATGCACATTATATAAGCATATACATTACAATTTCTGAATTCGAAAAATTTAATATACCATTATTTGACATATTAAATAGCATACCGATCGAATTAAATTATGTAAATTTTATTTTTAAAAATACTGCATTATCTCTTTTATGACATTTGGAAAATAATATAAAATATACTTTTTAATAAGAGTAAAGTTCAATGATAAAAAATATGAATTTTTACGTAACCTAGAATGAAAATTTATGAGAAATTCCATTAAACGTTGTAAGATCGCTTTGGCATTCAAAACGTGTTAATATTTTTCATTTAATTATACATACGATCATTATTATCCTCTCTCTCTTTCTCTCTTTTTCTAGTAGATAGCTATTAAAAAAGAAAAAGAAAGAAGAAGAAGAAGAAGAAGAATTAGTCCGATGAGGACGAAGATGACGGGGACGTGAAGATATTTATAGGCTGAAAATTCGCACGTATGTAGCCTCAACGTAGGCGTTACTCGTTCTGCGTAGGTGGTGCATAATTAGATACGTAACGTTAATAATAGCGTTGGATACGATCGAAGGAAGTATCGTAAAAAGTACTTGGCCTTTTTCCGGATTCTTTTTAAATATTCTTCGATCGACCTAAATTCGGTGAACTTCGACATCAAGAGGAAAGATGACATCAAACGTTATCTTGTCGATTAGTTTTTCCATTTAAAGAAATTTATCAAGTCTCGTATAACTATTAAGAGAATAAAAATTCTAATCAATACAATTTCAAATGTTATTATAGTTAAGTAAAATTCGATCGATTGGATGAACAGAAAATTAATGAAAGAACAGGATGAGTTGGGCACACCTTCGTGTAACGTCATCGTGGCACCTTGAATGGCTTATATAACGAATGCCACAGTGTGTTACACTAGAGTGTCCATCGTGTGTGTGTGTATATATATATATATATATATATATATATGTATGTATATATGTATGTATGTATGTAGTGTATGTAGCGTACGAGAGTAGATATTTTTGTGCGAGCACCTTCGTCTCGTCCATTGGAATTTTTCAAAGAGCTCGATAGCCTTGAACGCTAATTTCGTTTTCAACGACTTCGAGTCACGAACTAGGGTCCTATCGTTGATTTTGAAATAGTCCAATTCGAAGTAAAATAAAATGAAATGGAATAAAAAAAAGAAAATAAAAAAAAAACAACAAGAAAAAAGGAAATAATGAAGATGAAAATCAAAATATATTCACATTGGAACATTTTAAAAATTAGAACTACCAAACTACTTTTAATATTATCGAAATCATAATTATTGGTATAAGGTTAATCGTAAATTGTTTTTGTTTATTTAATATTTTACGATTAAATAAATAATAAAAATCATAACGAACGAAGTGTTTCTTTCTCTTTTCTTTTATTTTTTTCTTTTCTTTCTTTTTTTTTTAGGAATACCGGTTGAATAAATGCGATAAAAGTAAATTGGTAATTCTAGTTTTTAACATAAAATAAAATTCAAAGAAATAAAAAGGAAAACTTTACCCATTTCTTGCTTCACTCCGTGTGTCTGATGCCCGTTTACGCGCATCGTTGACTTCGAAGTTTTCTCTTCATACTTCTGCAAAACTTTGTTGGATAATCACCCACGTTCCTATAAAATAAATGAAAGAAATAATAATAATGTGAAAAGCAAGATCGTATATATAACATATATTTAATGTTTAATGTACGTTTAATGTTAGAATGAACATTATTAATACGTTAATCAATTTTGTTCAAATCGATATAATCATTTAACAACTTTCATAAATTTTTTTATATAAAAAATATAAGAAAATAGATGCACATAGTCATACTTTGCACATTAGACATTGCTCTTATTTTTTTTTAAACTATACTTTTATTATATAAAAATGTCACAAAAGATATATTAAAAAACATTTTAAACAAAGTTAGCAAGATTATTAAGTTAACATTATACATGAGTATTATTGTAAATAATAAGTGCCGATCATTAATAATCTCCGCTATATTTAATTCTTTAATTTTCTATAACTTTATGTAACTTTAAGTTTACTCATATTTCTATATACATATATCATATTTTTTAATTATAAGTTATACTGTAATGAAATGTAATAATATTTCTACAAGTAAATATATCGTAACTTTCACGTTTTATATCATTCTTTTTTTTTTTTTTTTATAAATCAAAAGAAAAATAAGTTCATAGAGAATTAAGTAGAAGAGAATATTTGTTATCAATTAGAATAATACGTGGCAATATTCTCGAATAACAAAAGATACGATAAAGTCGAGAGAATGAAATCGAATAGAACCGACTTAATTTTTGTTCAGATTTGCAACTTCACGAGTTTGCAGATCTTTGATATTTTCGTTTTAGTAATATCACGAGATACAATGATCATGGAGAAAAACAGAGGGAGAGACAGAGAGAGAGAGAGAGAGAGAGAGAGAGAGAGAGAGAGAGAGAGAGAGAGAGAGAGAGAAATCGAGCCTATCGACGACAGTACCGTTTGTCAACGGACCGTGTATAATGCAAAAATACATGGAATGTGGAAAACGGGTTGCGGAGAGTGCAGCAAACTTGCGCTTCGACCGATACACGGACCCGCATATCTCGCGATTTAGAAAGGTGCACATGTACGGCCATTCGCACGTGTATTTCTAGAGATAGTTGAAGACAATTTTTATTACACGTTTATCGCCGGATTATCAACATTTTTATTTTATTTTCCAATAAAGGGTACATCGATCTTTCTTTTTCTTTTTTTTTTTTGTTATCTTACAATCTAATTTAATTTAATTTAATTTAATTTAATTTAATTTTAATATTTATTATTGAATAAAGGTATTTACAATAGAATTATTCGATATTTCAATGAAACAAGGTCAACAAATTTCACTGATAACATATAATGTATACGTTTACTTGTTATATATAAAATAAAATTATATGAAATAAAATATAATAAAGAAGAATAGTATCTTGTAAAGTAAGAAATTTATATATGGGATTTAGAAAACTACGCAACGAGTTTGGTTACTTGGAATTCCAGCTCTGGCTATAGTTAGAACGATAGGATCATGTAAATAAATACGAATATTCTGTTAGATTATTAGTTCTTTGTTCTGTTACGCGTAAAATAGAAAGAGAGATGTTCAGACACGTGGCGATAAACATATAGGGCAACATAATGTCAAGACTATTTATGTTTTTGGAAGGTCAGTCTAACAGTTGACGAGACGTAATTTGAGTCATGTTATAATATAAATATTATTCTTTCCTTCTTTCTTTTTTTTTTTTGTACTACGTATAAATTTCTGCTTTAAGCATTTAGAAAAGCAATTAGTCTTTCTCTCTTTCTCTCTCTTTACTACGTTCCATAGTAGTCGTTATATTTAATTAATTCCTCATTTATATTCATAATAATATTACATAAATAATAATAAATAATTCATGTGAAATATTTTTACAAAAATTTATACTATCGATAATTTTATACTAATCGAAAAATTATTCTTATTATTATTATTCGAAATTAATATTAATCCTTTGTTTACTTTATCTTAATCCATTGTTTATAATATTTCCTTCATATTAAATATTTCATAATAAAATTATATTTATTATGAATTATGTATACGGAAACAAAAGGAATTGACAAATTACGACGTACCATTTTTTCAGATTATATTATAAAACTTTGCTTGTACCTGTCGTTAAATAACATTTTTTAAAGCTTTTATGTTTCTTTTTTTTTTTTTTCTTTTGTTATATTATACTGTGCAAACGACGAGAGAGTTCTTTCATGAATGAGAAACGAAATAAAAGCGATTGAATTTCGTGGAGCTAAAGGGTATAATGGATTTGGCAGAAGGGTGGAACGAAAGTATAGCGTCAAAGCTAGCAACCCTTTGAGCGTTTCGAATTTTGCGTCGTGAGCTTCGAGCCTTCGACCCTTTTCATGCTTCGAAGGCATTTACGCTTTCGACCCTTTTTTCTACCTTCCTCTTCGTAGCCGTTCATTCGCTTGGAAATTCGTTCTCGACCTACGCAAAGTGTACAGCATGTACTTACACACACACACACACACAAATACACATACAAAAACGCACATACGTACGCGCGCGCACGTTTCCATCTGCATGCATCAACGATATACGAGCGATAATTAGTTTTGGATTATTTTGTTCGATAAAATAGTTGAAAGGTAGGTCTCATTTTTTTCTTTTTTTCTTTTTAAATATCTCGTGTAAAAGCAAAGAGATTTTTCAAGTATCCATAGTGATTCTCATACATAAAAAAACTAATAAGAGCATTTTTATTGTAGCATGAAATTGAGTAATTAAGTAAATTTAATGTAATTCATTCATGTGAATTTATAATTATAAGATTATTGTTAGTTCAGAGGAAAAGTAGCACATTACTTTCTATGTTATACTTGAAGTTTATCGAAACTGTGTGCGTGCATGTGTGTATATTAATAAGTTTCTATTGTAATAAAGTTGTAATAAAGTTAATATTATAATTAGGTATTATTATAATTAAAATTTCTCTCTCTTTTCTCTCTTTAATAAAACTATAAACCTATGTATTATATAATTTTATTATATAATTTATTTATTATATTATATTTGTCATTTATCTAAACTGTAATACTGAGTTATATAAAAATATATATATATATATATATACATACATATATACATATGAATAGAGTCTATAAATAAATAAATAAATATATATATATATAAAATACTATATATCTTTTATAAAAATGTATATATGTATACATTGTTTATACTTTAAACTCTATATACATATATACATAGTTTAGATAAATTTTACTTATACATACATATAAAATTCGTAAAACAATTGTATAAAAAAATAATACGGGGAATCATCTCACATAGATTAGAATTGTAAATCAAAAGGTTCAAGATTACGATCAGCTGTTAACGTTTGATTGCTCGTATGAAAAAAAAGAAAATGATAAATAGGTACACACACGTTTATCTTTTTTTTCTCTCGATGAAAAACAGCTGGTAAGGTGCATACGTTAATCGAAATTTGATCAGTGATCTGGTAAGGCAACCCTTGAAGAAAATGATTGTAAAAGAAGTGTCGGGTTCGGCTATTTCTTACGAAGCTGAGAGATCGTTGAAAGTCCGAGGAGACGCGAAACACAAAACCAGTAAGCATTGACCCGTCCAGAATGCTGCCTTATTGGTGCATATGACCAGACTCCACGAAGCTTATTTTACAAGATATCGTGTGCGTACTTTTCTGTCTATACTTGTAAATATGTGTGTGTGTTTGTACGTGTGTATGTGTGTGTATTGCACTCTCCGTTTTAACTACACGCACGATCCTTATATGTACTTGAGACGACGATGGAAAATTGGTTCACCGTTCTCCGATCCATAAGCAGTCTCTCTTTCTCTCTCTCTCTCTTTTCAATATATTCAAAACTGGCGCATTAAAATTGGCGTTAAGTCGTTCGATAACTTTGACAAATTTGTTTTTAATTACGTGTTTACACAATTAATATATAAATTAGGAAATAGAAAAGCTCGAATATTAGAAAACAAACAATAATCAAAAATTGTGACCATTATTTTCTTTATTATTATTAGAGATAAACGAATACGAGTCTTTGAACATACAATTAATCGCTTGATATATAAAATGTATAAAACGAAAGATCTTTCTTATCGATCATCGGGATATAGATAAAGGAAAAAGATTAGAAAAATTTATTCGCACGTATTAATCATTAATAATTCTGATGTAATGGAACAAAAAAAAAGTAAAAAGGAAAAAAAAATATCTTATCTTATCTTCGTACGTTTAGCTAAAAATTGATTCGAGGAATGTGAACGAAACTAGGGTTAATTTAAAACGAACGATTTAACCTCCTAGTTGAGGGACATACATATATACACATACATATATATGTATGTATGTATAAGTAAAGCAACTGAAAAATAACTTGGCGTGTATACGTCATGTATATCTACATATAGATAGTTACATTATACTTATGTATACGCAAAACCGTGTCACGACATTCGTCGTGACTCTCGACTTCTGCACGTTCGAACCTTTTTAATAGAACACTCGGTTAATTCGAAGGAGAGACTCCACGGTATATTAATGAACGATCCCATAACTGAAAGTAGAGCATGATGCTTTCATTTGTAACAGTGGGAAAGCACATGCCGTCGTTTCTTCGTTCGTAATACCGTTAAATACACCTAAACGCGACGTCTAAACTTCCGTTCGTTTTTATCATGCAGATTCTACGAAGCATACTTATTTCTTTTTTTTTTTTTATTAACTTCATGTTACGAGCCAATCGTACAATGTCTAACATCTGCATCAAATTACGAACATTAACATTTTATTCGATGATCTTTTTAATTTTTATGGTTTATATATATATATATATATATATATATATATATAAGAAAATAATATTATATATATGTATGTGTACATATAATAATATTCTTTATATTAGTAAAATTATTTTCAAATAATAGATATTTATCAAAGAAAATAATCAATGAAATAAAAATTAATATTATTATATATGTTTAATGGTACGTATCACAAATTATTTATATCATTGTATTAGGATTACTATATCTTTTTTTACAAATTCTAATCATTCATTATCAGAAAGATTCGTTTTATCACACCGTAATTATTTTACGTATTATAATATATTTAATCTTTGTTTATTATATTTTTCCTTTTATTTTTCGAGATATAAGATGTAATTAATTAATTTTATTTGATCTCAAGAAGTAACATCAATATTTTATTATGCAAATATTACATTATTATTATATACCTCATCTAATATTATGATTATATAAATTCTATATCTTTGTTTCTTTTATTAATTATATAGAATAATAATTGAATGAAATCTTACAATACAATAATTTATATATTATTGATAAAATCAAAATAAAATAAGAAATAATACAAATTATTTAGAATATAAAAAAAGATATATATATATATAGTACATATGTACAATATAAAATTGAAAGAATTGAAACCGTTAGGAATGTTATTAATACGTTCGACATAGCTTCGGTAGATAGGAAGGGAAATGCGTGATTAGAAACTAGAAACGATGACCGCTAAGTACAGTGATTTTATTTAACGTCACTGTCTATGCTTCCACGAGCATGTTAATAACGTGAACGATATAACGTGCGAAAAGCGGCAAATAACTGTCTGTATCTTCCGTCGGACTAAAAGAAGAGACGAGAGTTAAACACAGCTCTCAACGGTCCTTTCAACAATCGTTTCTAAGCGTTACGAGTATCGTTTCTTGAAAGAAAGAGCCGCCATAAGATTCTTCGTCATTACTCTGGATTATAATTGATCTATAATCTTCTGACATATCATATGGTATAGTATTACAACGTACATTAATTTAACGATATAATGTGTGTAATTGATAATGATAAAATAATGATAAAAATAAAAAGGAGAGAAAAGAAAAAATTCGGGATAATAGCTTTCATAGAAATTATTCTTCTTGTTAGTAATAATTTGAATTTAATAACATACGATTATTAAATTATTTCGTTTCGAATTACTTGTCAGAGTAACATTAAATATTAAAAAGACGTGTAACATTAAACATTAAACGTATCTAATTGGAGATT
Source organism: Vespula pensylvanica (assembly GCF_014466175.1). Taxonomy (NCBI): domain Eukaryota; kingdom Metazoa; phylum Arthropoda; class Insecta; order Hymenoptera; family Vespidae; genus Vespula; species Vespula pensylvanica. The sequence goes on from NC_057693.1 coordinate 1,459,531, forward strand.
AAATATTAGACATTATTATTTTAAAATATCTTTGGACATTAATATCTAAGTATGTTTAATATTTCAATGTATAATTATATCTGATATCTAATATTTAAATCTATCCTGATATATAAATCAATGTTTAATCGATTCAATACTCAAAGGTGAAATTTCATTTCAAGAAGATAAAAAAAGAAAAAGTACGGAATGAATCGAATGCACTGTACTAAATTGTTTTTCTTAATCAATGACATAATCTCATTTGCAATTATTATAAAAATTTGTTTTTATATATATTATTTTCATATCTATTATTGAACTAGGACGAAAATTTTTTATCGAATTCCTTTTTCTTATTAGTATATAAAATAAAAGCAGATATTTCCTATATGATAAAATTGATCTGATTTTTCTAATATGATAACTGTTAAGGATGAAATATTAATACTAAACTTAGTTTTACGAATCGAATAAAAAAAAATATATATATATGATTAAAATTATACAGTAGAAATAAATAAATTCGATAAATTTTCTTTCTAAGTCACTTAGAATTCCAATGGATTCAAAGCATTGATGCCCACTCGTGGACACCCACTTACACTCGCTATTCCTAACGTGGATAGTGGACATCGAGGTCAGTCAACTGCAACGCGATGCAAGCTATGCGTTTGCGTGCACATAGTGGAATTAACACGTAAGCCTCTTATATATACGCGATTGCATCCGTGACTCTCACCGTTTCGTGTTTATTACGATCTTCGTTCGCTGCCTTGGAAGGTCAAGGAAGTTACTGAAATATTTTCAAACATAGTATTTCGTATCGTATCGTTTGCAAATAATAAATTAGGATAGGTATGGCCTTTCTTGTTCGTTTCGCATGGAGAACAAATACCAGTCGTTTTTAACCTTGACACTTATCGCAAACAGATAAGAAATGTTGTCAGTCTTTTTCATTACGATATATGTGCGTGCATGTGTGTGTACGTATGTACTTGTAATACGTATCGCAATATGTGAGATAACGCGTTGTATGAACATTTATCTTATTTTATTCTTCTTTCTTTCTTTCTGTTTTTCTCTTTTTTTTTTTTTTTTTTTGAAAATCGTACAATATTTGTTGAAAAAGAAAAATGTAATGTGTTTATGAGAAAAATGATTTATATCATTCTCAAAGTATTTTCTTGAATATTAACGTCTACAAAGATGTTTATACATTTCTTGTAAAAAATTATTATCGATCGTCATGGGCGATTGTTTAATTTTCAAGTTATACATGTTTAATATAAATATTTAATTTATAAATATTTAATATATAAATAAATTATGCGTATTTTAATAATATTGTCATTCGATGGAGATACTCATTAAGAGAGGCGTTTCTTATTATCGCGAGAAACATAGTAAATGTGATCAACAATTAGGTCACGGCCAGTTATTTGGACGACGTTCACTTCATGGACGTAAACAACATCTCAGCATATTTCTCTTTACGATTACGTGATATTTCTAATTTGAAACTGAAAATTCAAACGTTTGGCAAATACCTTACTACAATGCGAATAGATTAAAAAGAATATTTCTAGGACAACGTAGAAACATCCGAAGATTTCGAGTGTTCGTTTTTTAGTTGAGAATCGAGCCGTCACGAACGATGAAACGTTGCTATCTATTTAAGTACGTACCGGGAGAATTTCTCACGACATTCAGCATCGTAATCTCTCTCTCTCTCTCTCTCTCTCTCTCTCTCTCTCTCTCTCTCGCTCTATTGTTACTTTCAAGTCAGCAAATTCCATTGAAAAAAAGAAACAAAAAGAAAAAAGAAAAGGAAAAACGATATATACTCGTAACGTTTTGTTCGGTGAAATTAAATAAAGTACAAGTCTCAAAGAAGTGTTCGGATATTTTCGTAATATAACAAAAATTCCACAATTCGAGAATGTAAATTTTGAATTTTTCTAAATTCAGTAATTTTTTTTTTTTTTTTTTTTTTTTTTGTAAATTTAATAAAATACTCGAAAATTTCTTAATAGTAGTAAATTGAAAGAAATTAATTTTATAGCTATATATAAAATGTGTCTAGCATGTAAAAGAGAAAGTAAACTTTTTTCAAACGACTTTTTATGAAATATCATATAAAATTGATCGATTCTGAAGTTATGTTCATCTTAAGATCTTTTAAGATCGTAATGAAATGTTTTGCGATATAATGCCAATTATACGACTTTATAGATCTTTATAGAATAAATGTAATTCGTTTCACAAAATTTCACAGATACACATGACACACAAGCACAAATTCATAAAATATATACGTTGTGATATAATTAAAAAAAAAAAAAATAAAAAAAAAATAAAAAAAACAATTTCATTCATCGTTGTACTTCTACTATCACTGCTATAACAAAAAAAATCAATCTATTTCTTAATCCTTCGAATATTTAACTTTATATAACACACTGATTTCTTTATACTTGTTATTGAAAAGTTTGAAAGTATCTTTTCTTTTAAGTAAAAAAGAAAAAAAAATATTATTCAATATACGTATATAAAAAAAAAAAAAAAAAAAGAAAACCCGAATATTTCTTTAATCCAGCGTATAAGAAAGTTTAAGTTTTCGTTCGATACTTTCGAAAAATAAACGAGTCAAGAAGATCGATTTTCTTCAAAGGGAACACCACGATCGACCACTTCCTCTCCACGTCTGGTATTCATCTGCCAGAACGGGATGACTTTTCCCTGACGAAAACGACTTTCTCCGTGTCGAAGCACGTAAAGACATTCGTGTACACTCGTAATACGCGACAGACAATATAAATATATAAGTATAAGTGAATATACGTACATACATACATACACACACACACACACACATATATATATATACTTGTGTACACGTTGTGTATTATCTACACACAACTATAATAACACCTTTTATTGACACATAATATATTACATACACATGTATATATGTAAAATTTATAGTATATTAATATTATACTATAGTATAACAATTTTCAAATAATTTGCGTTATGCACGAACGCGATCGAGAGTGATCGGATCCGCCATTGTTGCGGTTGGAATGAAAAATCATCTCGACCTTGGCAGATGTTGTACAGAGATCGAAACTGGTAACAACAACGTCGTGCCAATTCTATGCGAATGATTTTGCGAAACAACAATGACTTCTCAAAATAGAAAACGAATCGTGATTCGTGATTTGTATTACAGCGAATGTTAATAAATAAGTTTATGTTGATTATCTGAGCGAATCGAAGAAATCATTATTTGCGATAAAAAAGTAATCGATGCAAGTAAGTAGATACGTGAACGTCCATTACGTACCGATACGTAAGCAGCTATGTATATATTTATATGAATAATTGATCGGTTTATTTGAAACGCTCTTTAATCTTTATTCTTTTAAGAAGATAAAAAGATACTTTCTATTTATACATTCCTTATTATCGTTATAATTTTTTTTATTTTTACGATAAATAAGATATTTTCACTTTCAGACACGCTTTTCGAATCAGCTAAGGAAAAACTAAAACGTTCGAAAGTATATCCGATATCGATATAGACTTTTATTTATTAGACCAATATTACTTTTTTTTTTAATCAATCGATGATAAGTGTATTGTAAAACAAACGATCCTCATATATGAATATTCTGTATCAGTATAAATAATGAATCGTCACGTTTGCTTCACTTATCGATATTTTATTATAAATATTCAACATTTCTTTAAAATATTGATTAAACGTTTGAAAATATTTATGTCGATAAATAATGGTCGTACGTACATATATATATATATATATATAACGTACATATTTAAGTACGTATGTATTTGTATCTCTCGAGAGTAAGAAAAATAAAAACTCTACTTCAATAAAACACTTCGATCATCGTCACACCATCATCATCGAATTTATCTCTTTGATCGTTCGAGTACTCTGATCACGTTATCCTTGCGCATGTATGTACATCGTACGTTGACGTCACTAACTCACCTCTTCTTTTTCTTCTTTTTCCTCCTGCGAAGGTATTCGGCCATTCCAATCGCATAGCTTCGAAATTTTTATCGAGCGAACGGTAACGCATAGACGATGATACAATAAAACTATATGTGTATGAGTTAAGATAATAATAAGCTCAAGAATCATTGTATCGTTACTCATAATCCACGAATAAAAGTGATTTTCTATTTATACTTTAACGAGTAAACAAAATCGTTACTTCATCGATCGTTTTAAAAATTTGTTATTTCTTATCAATAAATGTAAAACCAGATAAAAAACGTATGACCAGATAAAAAAAAAGGCAGAAAGAAATAACAATGATAATAATAATAATATTAATAATAATAATAATAATAATAATAATAATAATAATAATAATAATCATGCTTTTTGTACGTACCTGGCGAGGAAGGAAGAACACGTCGAGCGAATCTCCTCTTGAACGGTGGTCACAGCAGCACGAATACACACATACACGGTAAAAAAAGAAAGAGAGAGAAAGAAGGGTGTGTGTGTATATATATATATATATATATATATATATATATATATATGTGGAGACACACGCGAGTGCAGAAAGAGAGTAAACTTCTGGATTGCGTCTGGGTTGCGGGAGCGCGAGCGAAACGATCGTATGGGCGGAGCCGGTGCAGCCTCCCGAGGATATTTCCCCAGGAATTTGCATACAATCCTTTTGGTGCGATAGCGATACACTCTCGACGACTGCTCCCCAACTTTGTGGAAAGTACGCTTTACTTCCTTTCTTTATTTTCCCTTCTAACGCTCCCTATCTCTTTCTATCTTTCCTCCTTGAAACGTCCTTTGTTTGATACACACAACTTCGCGTCTCCCGTTTATTCACTTACACCTAAAATATTATTTACTGTTCTTGTATGTCTGTACGTTGTTCCTCCTTTCCGTAGAAGGTGCGTAGAAAAATATAACGGATGAGATTCTGAGAGAGTAGATAGAGAGATAGAATAATAGAGAAAGAGAGAGAAAGAAAAAAGGTCAAAAAGGATTCGATGGTTCTTGAAGAGAAAGAGAAAGAGAAAGAGAAAGAGAAAGAGTAACGAAAGACTTTGTAAAAATCGACGACAACGACGAGGACGATGATGGTGGTATAGAATCGATGATGCTTCTTATTTTATGTTTTCTCTCTCTTTCTTTTTGTTTTTCTATCTATCTATCTATTTATCTATCTATCTATCTATCTATCTATCTATCTATCTATTGAGCAGCACCGTACAAAGAACCACCACCGCACGCTCGAGAACCCAAGCGAGCACTGCTCGCGCCAACAGGTGAGCCTCGGCCTCAGCCACCGCCGACGATTTAGTCCCAGTGACGTATCAACCGGTGTGGCGTCCTTAACAAGGGCAACAGGTGTTTATACAAAGCATCCCTACTACTCTCTTTGTTTCTTTCTTTCTCTTTCTCTCTCTCTCTCTTTCTCTTTCTCTCTCTCTTACTCTTTCTCACTCTTTCTTTGTCACTTTCTCTCTCTCTATTTCTTTCGTTGTAATAAGTTGAGTTTTCTTCGTTATTTAACGATCTTCACTTGTGTTAGTTTCTTAATTAATTAATTAATTAATTCGTCGTGAGTTAACTAATAGCTTGGAATTATTTTCTGTATATTAGATTTATATTGTTTCCTCTTTATTCTTTTTTCTCTCCTGCTATTCTGATTGCAAGAAAAAAGAAGAAAGAAAAATTTTCTCTCCTTTCTTTGTCTGTTGTTTTAATTTTAGTTTAGTACTATCTCCTTTTTCATCGTAATTATTCTTCGTTTATAATTGGATGCAATAATTGTTTGTCTGTCTCTTTCCTTCCTTCCTTCCTTCCTTCCTTCCTTCCTTTCTTTCTTTCTTTCTTTCTTTCTTTCTTTCTTTTTTTCTTTCTGTCTCTTTACTTCTTTTCGTATAATAATACTACGGTAATGGAGAAGCCACGACAGTTGTTAAATTTCTGCAAGCTGTTATGAAATTTACTCGTGGTTTGAGTCATCAGTCTGATGAGAAATGCATGACGCCGTTGATTAATATCGAAGATCCGTGTGTGGTTTTATAAGAGCGACTTTCGTCTTTGAAAACGAACGAATCATTGAAAGAAATTCGAACGTTGCCTTTCTCGAGGATCTTTGTGTTCGCTTGCAATCGATTTTTCGACAGTTTTGTAATACTTTCTCGTATATGCGTAATGGTAAACCGACATTTTGCTGTTTCGAAATCGTTTCTTTCTTTTTGTCTTTTTTTAAAAAAATAAAAAAGAACAATTGAAAAAGGTATAAACCTACTCGAAAGGTAGTTCTCGTTATTACAATATGTCCTATTTTTTCTGTGGTAATAAATACATACGACACGTGTCGTTGATCTCATGATGAGATCACTCTTGGCATCTATTATCTTAGGATCGTTTACGAATATCATTCTATATATATATATATATATATATATATATATATGACACACTATTTATTTCAATGCTAAATTTTATATATAAATAGATAATCACGCGGCACTAATAAATAATTTTTATTAATTATAAATAATTTCATAATATTACAAAAATATAAATTATGTTATACAAGAGTAAAGTCCGAAGGTACGATCACGTATTTACTGCAAAATATTAAAAAAATTATATAATCTTGTCACTCTCGATCTCGTCGTCTTCTTTATCGGTAGAGAACAATGTGTTATTTATTAAAAATAACTTACGTAGTCTTCAGATGGCGCTGTCTATACTATTCATCGATTATCCTTTCTTTTTTTGAATAATTTTGATAACACGCTTATATCAATAATTTAATTTTATATGAGAACGAAGAAATGTGTTCAACGTGTGAAAGAATTCGACGATAAATAAATGTAAGCTCAATTTGAATGGATAATTAACAATATTTACAAAAGTTTCGCGTTTATAAAGGTTTTCATTCAATCTTGAAGCATATACGAGTTAAATGTTTACATAGTAACACTTATATCGTTTAATATATTCGTTAGTATAATGATTTTCGCAAATTTATAATATTTTATCTACATTATTATTGTATTATCTTAACACGAGCTGCGGTGTCCGAGTGGTTAAGGAGTTGGACTCGAAATCCAATGGGCTTTGCCCGCACAGGTTCGAATCCTGTCCGCAGCGTATAATTTTTTTCTTTCTGTTTTTCTTTTCAAAATTTTTTTTTACAATATGCGTATATTTTTAATATACGCTTCGCGCGAACATATAGAAATCGTCATTTTATTTCCCGATAAAGATTAGAAGCATGAAAATAATTTTCATAACTGTTGTAGATTTAGACGAGTGCAAAAATGAAATGAAATGAAATAATTAAGTATATTATCGCATGATGGAAACGAAAAATATCTTATCGTGATAAATGTATAATAAATCTATGTGTCTGGAAGTTTAAACCGATCGTATAATATTATGAAAGAAATTTTAAAGACACTAATTAATTTATTTAATCTGAAAATATCATTTTATTTAATTTGATTGTTTATGATTTTATCTTGATTGATGTCTATCTTGATTGTTATACGAAACATTTTAAAATGCATGATTTAAATTGTCTTCTTATTTGCTTTACCATTATGAATGATTGAGAAAATACATACACATATTAAAAGCAATATTAAAGACTACTTTTTATTATGTAGATAAATTTTTATTATATAACATAATTCAAAGAATAACAAATCAAATTTATAACTTTGATGAACGCAAGAAGAGTACGTTCTGTTCTGTCGGTTTCTAATTTTTGGAGATTAATTTTTATTGCTCGCACGCTCTTTCTCTCTTCTTTTTTGATTTTTTATGATGATGTCTACGTTCATCTTACGTGTGTGTCTGTATATATATGTGTGTGTGTGTGTGTGTGTGTGTGTGTGTGTGTGTAATAAATTGAATAGTGTCGTGAATCAATGTTTCTGGTCGAATGATCGAAATATATTTTTATTTGTAACGTTAACTGTCAGGTACTTTAGAACATGAAATTTTTTATTTCAAAAAAAAAAAAAAAAAAAAAGATTAAAAAGAAAAAGTCCTTCTTCCTTCTTCTTCTTTCTTCTCCTTTCTAAATACAATCAAAATAATTTAAATAAATATGTAAACTAAACAGTACAATTATTTTTTTTTAGCTGGTCAGATGCATCTCAACGTCATCAAATAAATTCTACATGTTCGCAAGATTTGTTAACCAGTGATGACAACGAACATATACCAGAAGAAAAAGAAGTTATTCAAAAGAAAGAAAAGATAGAACCTTTAAAACAGTACTGTGCTATAGAAGATTTACAAGATTGTGCATCGTAGAGCAAGAAAAGGAATGCAAATAGAAGTTATGCCACAAACATACATCAATTTTAGATTTAAGTAAAAAAATTGTAACACCTATATAATAAATTGCCTTGCTTTTTACTAATCTATTATATATATATATATATATATATATATATTTATATATAATTAAACGTTTACATTTATATACATTTAAACGTTAAACATTATATTATATTGTATTATATATATTTACACTATACAATATTGTACTACAATATACCTAAACCTATATTATTACGTAAATAATCATGTAACTGACGAATACAATGTATTTTGTACATATAAATAATTGAAATAAAAATAAATGTTTATTGAGAATAAAAATTCAATATTCTTTTCGATACGCAGCAATTAATATATCAATTATTCCATATTCCAATTACACCATATATCCAATAAATCCTTATATAATATGATGCAAACATTTGTGACAAGAAAAAATTTTTTCAATTTCTTAACGATAAAAACATAAAGTTGTAGCAAAATTTTGATCCACACAAAATTGAAAATTTTTAACAAAAAAAAACTAATCTGGACCTCTTTGCGCACCATTAACTTGTAATAATAATTCTAATATAAATGCTGATTGGAAAGAATTACAGCAGCATAAATAATTTGCATTTATTAAAGGCGCATATCTTATCGGGGATTGGCGCGATTTCCTGTGCCACCTCTTCCCATGTCCTGATTTGCGAAAAGGATTTTTCTCGGAACCAATAGCTTGTGTTTTCTCAGAAAGGATTAATGGATTACGTGAGATTGGCGCGATTTCGGGTGCCACCTCTTCGCATGTCATGTTATCCGCTTACAAAACCTGATTTGCGAGAAGGATTTTTCTTGGAACCAATAGCTTTTGTTTTCTCAGAAAGGATTAATGGGTTACGTGGAATTGGCGCAATTTCGGGTGCCACCTCTTCGAGTGTCATGTTACCCGCTTACAAAACCTGATTTGCGAGA